>NW_007252898.1:299592-326628 GCF_000164805.1 Carlito syrichta | reverse complement strand
TCTCACCAACACTTGTTCTTTGTAGCCATTCTAACTGGAGTGAGGTGGTATATCATTGTGGTTTTGATTTGCAATTTCCCTGCTTAGTGATGTTGAACTTTTTTTTTCCTCCCTGAGTTCTCTCTGCTTCTCTCCTCTGCCTTGGACTTGTTCTTGTTCTTTCAGTCTAATTACATCAACTTGTTTCATGGCCTCAATGACCAAGAACAGTCACCAGAGCAATGCTATTCACTGATGAACTGGGCCTGATCAACATACAGAGCCTGGGGGTGGCTATGTGGAGGAGGGGTACCTACACCCAGTAGGAATTCTGCTGGGAAAGAGAGAAGGAAGATGTGAGGTGAAACAAGCAATCAGCAGGGTTCCCTTGAGTAATCCCTATGGTTATCTGATTTGCTTATATCCTGTCTCATATATCAATCTTAAAAAATATTTACAGCTTCACAAAATGCACATCATCTTCCTAGCCCTTCCTAGAGGAAGATGATGAAGAGTCTCTTCCCACTATTGTACACACTGTAAATCCTGGATCTGAGAGATCATCATACACACTGTATAACTTCTGTACCCCAAAGATCATCATACATTCTGTAACTCCTGGATCCTGGAGATCATCATACACAATGCATAAGCCCTGGATCTCGAAGTCTCCATTCTGTTATTTCGATCTTATATCTCTTTTTAATTTGTTAAGAGTAGAAGCAGTTTTCTGAAATTTTATTCCAAAGAGAACTCTCTTGTTGTCTAACATGTTTTGAGTTCCTTTCCACCTCTTCCTTTTTCTTTAGGGGGTGGGAGGCAGAATTACCACACAGATGCCCACGTTGCATTTCTACTTGCTTAGTCATTTTGAAATAATGGCAGTTGTATGTGGTTCTGCTATCCACCCTAAAATAATATCCGTGTGGTCTCATTTGCTTGTCTCCCTTCTTACCTGAGTGCAGTTTGTGCCTTCCCTATAGAATATGCACTATGGTTTGAATCAATATGATTTATATTTGTGGGTGCCAGGGCTTTCTGAGAAGGGTGGGAGGGAAGAGGTTCTATGAACAGTCAAAACTGGGAGCTATTTTTAAAGTCACTTTGTTTCTAATTTTGTTGAAACCTTTTCCTAGGGACCCGCTCCAAATAATAGAGCACCTACTCTGTCCCATGGATGGGTGGTGGGTCTGCAGACATGGATTTTTCTTGCCTCTCTGGCTGCCCAGCTATGGAGGCAGAACCCAGCCCAGCAGTGTGTGGAATGCCTTGTCAGCTGTGGCCACACACACTCTCCTCCCTAGCTTGCTATGTCGACAACTGCCTATCACTGGGAGACAATTGCTAGAAGCTCTTTTCTGAACTCTCTCCCACACTGTGGCCCTGGACTGATCAGTTTGGCTTTACAGTGAGGAGTGGGGGTGGGGGGTGGGGGAGAGGGCCCCAGGCAGAACATTCTAAATCTTTTCTCTTGCCAACTCAGGCCCCTATTTCCTGTCCTTCCAGAGTGAGAAACGTTAGTAGGATTTGTCAGAAATTCAGCATTCTCTCACCATACTGAGCAGCTCACTCCAAAAAAGGGAGTTGTGGGTTGATTCTCAGAATTTTATTTCAATTTAGGTCTAATTGGGATTTTTTTAATGCATTAGATATTTTGTGTGTAGATTTGGATTTCTTGACGTCTGTGGTATGAGGCTGGGAACATTTCCTAGATTCCATGTTGGATGATATTTTATTTGGTGTGTCTCATCTTTTTCATTCCAGTCAGTGTTAGAAGGAGATTTTGTAAACCTATTAATACATCACTGCATTTCCTGGATGCTCCAATCCCACTTTCAATAGTTTCTAGCATCTCATCACGTAGATGACGCCTAATGGTCTCAGTCAATTTCCATCTGGCATACATTTAGGTGATTTCCAATTTTTCATCATTATAAAAATGCTGCAAGAAGTTTGTGCATAAATATTTGCGCACATCTCTGATTATTTCTTTAGCAAATTATGTTTCCAGTGATAAGAAGTTCAACAACCCTTTTCTTCTCAGCCCTATCTTGCTTCCCAGTTAAGTGGTTCTAAATGAAACCATCATAAAATCCTTTGCAACATTGTGGAATGCTTTCAGCATGTTCTCTTTCCACTGGGCCATTTGTTGACCAAGATAAATTAATCTCTCTATCCAGTGACTCAGTTGATACCTCCATTTCCATTATTTCTTTGCACCCACAATTAGCCCTTGCAGCCTGCACCATTTCTTGTGCCATGCCTTCTCCTTACTCTCTCTCATTTTCAGCCACTTTTCTCCACATACCTCTGAAATTTGGGGAACCACATCCACCAACTTGTGAAGATCAACGAGATAAAAGGCATCTGCTTTTTAGCACTCTACTTATTGAAATAAAATATCTTATCCCCACCACATGCTGAAGCCCTGACGCATCATTGTCAGAAGACAGAAACCAGTAAGAGCACCTGCATAAAATTCCTGGACTGTACCTCAGAGTGACTGCATTAAAATCCTGGGGGACAGGGACAGGCTCTCCGATTATTCTGGAGGTTATTAAAATTCCAGAACTTCTGTAATTATAAGAATTCTTATATCAAAGCTCAACTCTGCATAAGTTGACACTGCAACTCTCTTCTCATCATGTCTTTTTAATACAAATTCCACTAAGTGTGTGTCTAGTTGGATAACAATACTGATACAAGCTACACAAAACACAGATTCCTGTTCAAATAACATGATGCGGTACAGTTATGAGAATCATCACATGTGGTACTCCTTATCTCTGCAGCTCCCTGTTGAGTCTGGGGCCTTGTGACAAGGTCTGGCCATAGTGCTGTGAGTAGTTTTTGGCTTGTGAGTTCTCCATGCTGTGCCCTGCTGTGACTCCTTTGGAGTAGTATGCTGAGATGGTAGTGTCACAAGATAGTGGAGCCAGTGTCAGTACAAGTCTCTCATGGTCTGTGGATGAAAACCCCTGTCAACCTTCAATGGATGTGTAGCATGAACCAGAAATAAGTCACGGAAATTTTAAAGTGATTTGTCATTACAGCATAACCCAGTCTATTCTGAATGGTCAATGGAAATTCCTATTGTTTTGGTCCATGCATCAGTTTTCTTAAGTATGTTAGGTTAATTTAAAATTCAGTAATTATAATGCAGTTCTAGAAATTTGAGCCTTATCACAATATTACCTCCTCACAAACTTTACCTGTACGATGACCACTTGTATACCTAATCCTGAATTGTACCTCACATCTTTAAAATTTTTTAAAAAATTCTTAAGGAAAAAAGAATTTAAAAAATGTATAGATTGCCTCCTAAAGTCAATTCTTGTCTTAGCTAATTTTACTACATTTGAGTTTGTGCAAAACTCAATGATAGGCAAAACTTTTTGTGGGTGAAAGAAGGGTATCAGGAAACTTAATGACTTTGAAAAAAGTAATTAAGGTAAAAATAAATTAGTCTGTGGTTGACCTAGAGAAAGAATCCAGAACTAGCTCTGCTATCTGATTTGACAAGAATTCACTTTTTTCTTATTCATATCCCTACCATTGACCATGACAGGAAACCTCTTAAATCCAAAATGCATATGTGTTTTAAGCAATATATATTTAACTTTGCTTCATCATTTATTGTTGATTCAGAAGCCCTTTCTAGATTCTGATGATCTTCCACAACTCTGGTTGTTAATTCCTCAACTCTGGCTGATTTCTGTCATATATGCTGATATTTTAACACGGGTCAATGTTTTAACACGGGTCAAAAGTGCCAGCACTTCCACACTCCAAGGGTAGAAGTGCCCTTCTGACTCTCCCAACCCTATCTCCAATTCTACAAGACAGAAGAAAGAGGGAGGGACGAATTTCCTTTTGCACCTCTTGATATCACAACTGACTCTTGTTAGGGGCACTCTCTTCCACGTAGTTGAAAATTCAGATATAACTTTCAACTCCTCAAAACTTTAATTATTAATAGTCTACTGTTGACCAGAAGATTTACCAATAGCACAGTCAATTAATACATATTTTGTATGTTATGTGTATTTGTACTATATTCTTACAATCAAGTAAGCTAGAGAAAAGAAAATGTTATAAAGAAAATCATCAGGAAGAGAAAACATATCTTTGGTTCATGAAGTAGAAGTGGATCATCATAAAGATATTCATCCTCATCATCTTCATTGAGTAGCTGAGGAGAAGGAGGAAGTGGAGGGGTTGGTCTTGGCAGTCTCAGAGGTGGCAGAAGTGGAAGAAAATTCAAGTGAAAGTGAACCCATGGGTTCAAACCCATTTTGTTTGAAAGTCGATTGTAGTTATTTGGGTCTCAAGGCCAGCATCTGTTCCTCTGCAGCTAACAAAAGTGTTGGGCAAAGAAAGGATGACAAAAGTTTTTAATTTTTTTTTTTAAAGTGGCAAGAACTGCTTTACTCTACTCTTCCTTTTCCTTTCTTTTTTCTTGTACTTTTATATAGGTAGTTTCCTTCTTTGTTTTTTTCTGTTAGCATAACCTCTGATTTCTACTTTTTGTTTGTCTTTGCCTCATGTGTCTAATTTATTTTTGCCTCACGTCTAATCATTTAGCATATAAATTATTACCTTTTATTTCAGAGTTTTGGGGTACATATGAGGATTTGCTACATAAGTAAATTGAGTGCAGGTGAGCTTCTACCGAGCCCTCTCTCTCCCTGGTACCCAATGGGTAGCTGTGTGCCGCTTGTCCCACCTCCCTTGCTCCCCTCATTAGCAGTGTTCCTGATTTGTGCTCATGTTCCCAGTGATTAGGGCCCATTTATGAGTGAGAAAATGCAGTATTCAGTTTTTTGTTTCTGTGATAGTCCACTTAGATTGACAGTCTCCAGTTATACCCATGGCCCCCAGCCTGCCTTTTATTGGTGTACAGAAATGCAAACATTTTTTGCACATTGATTTTGTATCCTGAGACTTTACCAAAGTTGTTTATCAGTACAAGGAGGTTTTTGAGATTATCTAGGGTTTTCTAGGTATAGAAACATATTATGCAAAAGACATGATTTTGGTCTTCTTTATGGCTGCATAGTATTCTACCATGTATATGTACCACATTTTCTTTATCCAGTCCACTTTTGATGGGTATCTAGGTTGGCTCCATGTTTTTGCTATTGTGAATAGTACTGGAATTAACATACATGTTTAAGTGTCTTTTCTATAGAGTGATTTATGTTCCTCTGGGTATATTCCAAGAAGTGGGACTGCCGAGTTGCATGGTAGCTCAAGTTTTAGTTCTTTGAGAAAATGCCACACTGCTTTCCACAAATGTTGAAGTAGCTTACATTCTCACCAATGGTGTAGAAGCATTCCTTTTTCTCCATAGTCTCACCACCATTTGTTGTTTTGGGACTTTCTAATGATAGCCATTCTAACCAGTGTGAGGTGGCATATCATTGTAGTTATTCTTTTCTAGAAAAAAATTTAATGTTTAAAAGTTTTATAAGAAAAGGTCACACCTTCTTTGAAAAGTGGACTTCACGTTCAAAGCACAATACAAAATTTATTTTAGCATGAGGTAAAAGCAAAAACATAATGTTCTTTGAAATACACCAATTAGTGACCCACTTATTTTATATTCTATCAATGTGAATCTTCATTAAAGACACACATAGCATTATTGAACAAACAAAACCACCGTGCAGAAACATTCCAGCAATGCACATATGCTGCATTGAATCACAAGGGATGCCCATCCAGAACACACTCCCTTAAACCGCTCAAACACTGAGGGTTTGCACTTTCCTGCAACTTGGATCATGTCTGAGCATATTAGGAAAAAAACAACTTGTCCTTTTCACTGTTTTAAAAGATAATTTAGATTTGATGTGTCTCTTTGTAGAGACCTGTCTAAACGTGCTTATTCCCATCCTCTCTCCAGTCAATTGAACACATAATGCCAACAGGTTGTGTTTAAGAACAAAGGAAGATGAATATAGGTATTCTAGAGTGAAGGAGAAGCTGGATTGCCCCAAGTGAGCATGTAAATCATAGCATTAAACATGTACACGCCACTCAAAACAGAAGGCAGCATTTGCTTTCTGATGTCAACTCATTTGGCTTAATGCACATATGTCTTAGAAACTATTTAATGAATAAGAAAAGCCTATTCCTGTGTCATAGAAACTGAGAAAAAATCCTAGGGAAAGTGTTATTTTATAATAAATACTCACATGGCTCATTGTAGTTTTGATTTGCATTTCTCTGATGATTAATGAAGCTGAGCATTTTTTCATATGTTTGTTGGCTGCTTGGATGTCTTCCTTTGAGAAGTGTCTGTTCATGTCCTTTGCCCACTTTTTAATGTGGTTGTTTGGTTTTTTTCCTGTCAACTTGTTTGAGATCCTTGTAGGCTCTGGCTGCTAGCCTTTTGTTGAATGCATCGCTTACAAATATTTTTTTCCATTCTGTGGGTTGTCTATTTATTTTCTTGATGGCTTATTTTGCTGTGCAAAAACTTTTTGACTTGATAAGGTCCCACCTGTCTATCTTAGCTCTTACTGCATTTTCTTTTGAGGACTTGGTCATGAATTCATTGCCTATTCCAATGTCCAAGAAGGTGTTCCCTAAGTTTTCTTCTAAGATTCTTATAGTTTGAGGTTTCACATTAAGTCTTTGATCCATTTTGAGTTAATTTTTGTATATGGTAAAGGTAGGAATCCAGTTTCATTCTTCTGCATATGACTAGTCAGTTTTCCCATCACCATTTACTAAATGTGGTTTCCTTTCCCCAGTGTATGTTTTTATCAGCTTTGTTGAAAATGAGTTGGCTAAGGGTCCATGGCTTTATTTCTGGATTGTCTTCCCTGTTTCCTTGGGCTATGTGTTTATTTTTACACCAGTACCATTCTGTCTTGGTTATGTAACCTTGTAGTAAAGTTTGAGGTCTAGAAGTGTGATGCCTCAAGTTTGATCTTTTCTGTTGAAGATTCCTTTAGCTATTCAGGCTCTTTTTTGTGTCCATATAAATTTTGTATTTTTTGTTCTAGGCCTGTGAAAAATGATGCTGGTAATATTATAAGGATTGTGCTGAATCTGCAGATTGCCTTGGGTAGAATGGACATATTGATGATATTGATTCTTCTAATCCATGAGCATGGAATGTTCTTCCATTTGTTTGTGTCATCCTTGATTTCTTTTTCTTTTCTTTCTTTTTTTTTTTTTACATAACAGAAGTTTATTTTCTCATTGTTCTGGAGGCTGGGAAGTACAAGATACAGGTGTCGACAAATTCAGTTTCTGGTAAATGCTCTTTTCCTTGCCTGCAGATCCTTGCATTCTCTGTGCATCCTTGATTTCTTTGAGCAATGTTTTGTAGTTCTCATTGTAAAGGTCTTTCACCTCTTTGGTTAGATGGCTTCTGAGGTATTTTGTATGTGTGTGGTTATTGTGAATGAAATTGTGTTTTTGATTTGATTCTCAGCCTGCTTGTTGTTGGTGTCCAGGAAGACCGATTTTTTTGCACGTTGATTTTGTATCCTGAGAGTTTGCCAAAGTTGTTTATCAGTGCATGGAAGGGTTTGACAGACTATCTAGGGTTTTCTAGGTATTGAACCATATCATCTACAAAGAGAGATCATTAAACTTAATCTTTTACTATTTGGATACCCCTGTTTCTTTCTTCTGCCTGATTTTTATGGTTAGGACTTCCAGTACTATGTTAAATAGGGGGGGTGAAATGGGAATCCTTGTCTTGTTCCAGTTCTTAGGGGAAATGCTCTCAGCCTCTGCCTGTTAAGCATGATGTTAGCTGAAGATTTGTCATAGATGGATCTTATTATTTTTAGAATATTTCTTCAATGTCTAGATGTGAAAGGGCTTTTCTAAAGAAGGGATATTGTATTTTATTGAATGCCTTTTCTGTATCTAATGAGATAATAATGTGGTTCTTGGTATTATATCTGGTTATGTAATGAAATGTGCTTATTGATTTGCATATGTTGAACCAGCTTTACTTCCCAAAAATGAAGCTCACTTGGTCATGATGGATGATTCCTGAAATGTGCTTTTGGCCCCCAAATCCACAAAGACATGGACACTAAACAGCATGATGCTAAGCAACTCCTGGGTCAACATGGAAATCAAAACAGAGATTAAAATATACCTGGAAACACATGAAAATGAAGAAACTCCTTACCAAAACCTCTGGGACACCATGAAAGCAATCCTAGAGGGGAATTCATATCTCTATGAACACACATGAAGAAAATGGAAAGATCACAAGTTAACAACCTAGCAAATCACCTAAGGAAGCTGGAAGAACAAGACCACCAAAACCCTAACTTCAGCAAAAGAATCAAGATCGCCAAAATAAAAGCCCAAATTTGGGACACAGAAGACAAAAATATAATACAAAAAATCAAGGAAACCAAAAGCTGGCTTTCTGAAAGGATAAACAAGATTCATGGACCCCTAGTTAGACTGACCAACAAAAAGAGAGAAAAAGGCCAATAAACACAATCAGAAATGCAAAAGATTAACCCCACAATTGACCCCAAAGAAATACCAAAGATTATAGAGATGTACACCTGTATGGAAACAAACTCAAAAACCTAAATGAAATGGAGGACTTTCTTATATCACACAACCTCCTCAGCTTGAAACAAGAAAAAATCAAGACCCTAAATAGACTAATAACAATCCAGGAAATTGACTATGTCATAAGAAAGCTACTTACAAAAAAAAGCCCTGGACCAGATGGCTTTCCAGCAGAATTCTACAAAACATACAAGGAGGAGCTATACCAATCCTATTGAAAGTATTCCAGGCAATCGGTAAAGAAGGAATTCTCCCCAAATCATTTTATGAAGTTAACGTCACACTGATACCCAAGCTGTGTAAAGATCCAACAAAGAAAGATAACTACAGGCCAATATCCTTGACGAACATAGATGCTAAAATTCTCAACAAGATCCTAGCAAACTGGATCCAACAACACATCTCAAAAATCATCCACCATGACCAAGTAAACTTCATCCCCAGGACACAGGGCTGGTTCAACATCTGCAAGACCATAAATGTAATTAAATACATCAACAGATGTAAAGACAAAAACCACATGATTATATCATTAAACGTGGAAATTTTTAAAAATAAAATCCAGCACCCTTTCTTGATAAAAACCTCTGAGCATCTAGTAATAGATGGAACATACCTCAAAACAGTAAGAGCCATCTACGATAAACCCACAGCCAACATATTGCTAAACAGACAGAAACTGGAAGCATTTCCCCTAAACAAGACAAGGATGCCCACTCTCACCCCTCTTGTTCAACACTGTATTAGAATTCCTAGCTAGAGCTATCAGACAGGAGAAGGAAATCAGGGGTATCAAAATAGGAAAAGAGGAAGCTAAGTTATCCCTCTTTGCAGACCACATGATTCTATAACTCAAAAACCCAAGAGAATCTGTCAAAAACCTCCTTGCACTGATAAAGAACTTTGCCAAAGTCTCAGGGCATAAAATAAATGTAGCAAAAGTCAATCACATTCCCATACACCAAAAATAAACAAAAAGAGAATCCAAATTAAAAGTACAATCCCATTCACAATAGCCACAAAAAAATTAAATACTTTGGCATCTTTCTAACCAGAGACATGAAAGACCTTTACAACGAAAACCACAAAACACTGCTCAAAGAAATCAAAGATGACACAAACAAATGGAAAAATATTCCATGCTCATGGATTGGAAGAATCAACATTGTTAAGATGTCCATCCTACCCAAGGCAATCTACAGATTTAACGCAATATCCATTAAATTACCAGCAACAGTCTTCTCAGACCTGGAAAAGACAATACAGGAATTCATATTAAAACATAATTGATCACGAATAGCCAAAACAAACCTCAGCAAAAAAAAAAAAAAAAAAAGCAAATCAGGCCTCATTCACCCAGACTTTAAGCTTTATTATAAAACTACAATAATAAAAACAGCCTGGTATTGGTACAAGAACAGGCATATAGACCAATGGAACAGGATAGAGATTCCAGAAGCAAAACCTCAATTTCTCAACCAACTCATCTTCAACAAAGCCTCCACCATTAACCACTGGAGAGAGGAGAACCTATTCAGTAAATGGTGCTGGGAAAACTGGCTGACCACATGCAGATGATTAAAACAAGACCCCTGCCTTTCATCATACATAAAAATCAACTCTAAATGAATCAAAGATCTAAAAGTAAAACCTCAAACTATAAGAATCTTAGAAAATGCAGGAGACATCCTTATGGAAATTGGAACTGGCAACCAACTCCTGATCAAAACCCCAGGTGTCCATACCATAAGAGATAAGATAGACAACTGGGACCTCATCAAACTGACAAGCTTCTTCAAAGCCAAAGAAACCACTGAGAGAGTGGGGAGACAACCCACCACTGGGAGAAAATATTTGCCAACTGTATATCTGACAAAGGCCTGACATCTAGGATCTACAAGGAACTCATACATGCCAGAAAGAAAAAACAAACAGCCCCATTACAAAGTAGGCAAAAGAGATTAATAGACACTCCTCAAAAGAAGACATATAAGTAGCCAACAGATACATGAAAAAATGCTCAGCATCACTAGTCATCAGATAAATGCAAATTAAAACCTCGAGATACCACCTAACTCCAGACAGGATGGCCATCATCAATAACTCAAAACACAACAGATGCTGGAGAGGATGCAGCAAAAAGGAAACACTTCTACACTGTTGGTGGGAGAGTAAACTAGTACAGCCTCTGTGGAAAACAGTGTGGCGATTCCTAAAAGATCTAAAAATAGACCTCACATATGATCCCGCAATCTCCCTACTGGGAATATACCATGAGGAATTTAAATCACTCTTTGAAAAAGATACCTGCACATGCATGTTTATTGCAGCATTATTTACAATAACAAAAACATGGAACCAACTATGCTGCCATTGAAAGAGGACTAGATTAAAAAAATGTGGTAGGCCAGGCACAGTGACTCAAGCCTGTAATCCCAGCACTTTGGGAGACTGAGGCAAGAGGATTGCCTGAGCTCAGAGATTCGAGACAAGCCTGAGCAATTTGGTGAGACCTCATCTCTACAATAAATAAATTTTTTAAAATGAGCTGGGCGTGGCTGCATGCACCTGTAGTTCCAGCTACTTGGAAGGCTGAGGCGAGTTGAGGCTGCAGTGGCCATGAGTGTGCTACCACACTCCAGCCTGGGCAAAAGAGTGAGACTCCAACTCAAAAAAAAAGTGGCACATATACACAATGGAACATTACGCAGCCACAAAGAAGGACAAAATCATGAACTTCGCAACTTGATTGGACTTAGAGGCTATAATACTGAGTGATCTATCACAGAAACAAAGAACTGAGTATCACATGTTCTCACTCATAAGTGGACCTTGAATAACTATCGATAATACTATAAGAAAGGAATTGGCAGTAGTGGGAAACTGCCAGCAGAGGGCAGGGGTAGGATTGGAATTAGTGGGAAACTGCCAGGGGAGGGTGGGGCTGAGATTGGCAGTAGTGGGAAACTGCCAGGGGAGGGGGAGCACACTTCATCAGCAAGGGTACCTACATAATGAATATCTGAATACCTAACCCTGAATTGTACCCCACATATTTAAATTTTAAAATTTA
Source organism: Carlito syrichta (assembly GCF_000164805.1). Taxonomy (NCBI): domain Eukaryota; kingdom Metazoa; phylum Chordata; class Mammalia; order Primates; family Tarsiidae; genus Carlito; species Carlito syrichta. The sequence goes on along the minus strand of NW_007252898.1, from coordinate 315,011 downwards.
AAAAAAGAAACCCAAAAGTTAAAAAAAAAAAAAAAGAAATGTGCTGCTGGATGCAATTTACTAGAATCTTGTTGAGAATTTTTGCATCTATGTACATCAGAGAAATTGGTTTGTAGTGTTCTACCCTTGTTTGGTCTTTGCCATTTTGGGATATCAGGATGATATTGGCCATATAGAATGAGCTAGGAAGAATTCCTTCCTTCTCAATTGCCTGGAATACTTTCATTAGGATTGGTATCATTTCTTTCATGTTATACATTTTATAGAATCTGCTGAGAAACCATCTGGCCCAGGGCGTCTTTCGGCAGGGAGGTTTCTTATTACTAAGTTGATTTCTTGCATTGTTATTGGACTGTTTACGGTTTCAATTTCTTCCTGTTTCAATCTTGGGAGGTTAAGTCATGCCAGGAATTCTTCCATTTCCTATGGATTTTCTAGTTTATTCACATACAGGTATTCGTAATAATCTCTGATGATCTTTTGTATTTCAGGGCCAATTGTAATATCACCTTTTAAATTTCTAATTGTGTTTATTCAAATTATCCCTCCCTCTCTCTCTCTCTCTCTCTCTCTCTCTCTCTCATTAATATGGCCAGGTGTCTATCAACCTTATTTATTCTTTCAAAGAACCAGCTTTTTGTCTCATTGATACTTTGTATGAATTTTTTCTCTCTATTTCATTCAACTGTGATTTTATTTTAATAATTTATCTTTCTATTCATTATAAGAGTTGATTGCTCTTGTCTTTCCAGCTTCTTTAGGTACCACATTAGACTGTTTACTTGAGAGCCCCCTGATTTTTTTGATATGTGCATGCAATGCTAAAAAAATTATCTTTTAACTCTGCTTTCATGTTACTCCCAAATTTTGATATATTGTGTCTTTGTTTTCATTTGTTTATAAGAATCTTTTTATTTCTGCCTTGATTTCTGTGTTAACCCAAAAGTCATTTAGAAGCATGTTGTTTAATTTTCCATGTATTTGTGTATTTGGGGGTGTTCCTATTAGTGATGATATTTATTTTTAATCCACTGTTGTTTGACAAGCTGTACACTTGGTTGAAGAGGATGACCATTCCCTCTAGAGGAGGACTGTTCTTTGGTCAAGCTATAGGAGTAGCTGTGCTCCCCTGCTAGACCTCCAAACAAACTCTTAAGAGAGGCAGAAGAAATAATATTTCTTCTGCTGGTATGATTTTGATCTTTTGAAATTTGTTCACACTTGATTTATATATGAGTATGTGAGTAAACTTAGTGTACATTCCATGTGCTGATAAGAAGAATATATATTCTGTGGTTGTTGAGTGTTCTGTAGATAGCTATTAGGCCCAACTGGTTCAGTGTCAAGTTAAGGTCTGTGTTTCCTTGTTAGTTTTTTGCCTCGCTGATCTATCTAAGGCTGTTAGCAGAGTATTAAAGTCTCCAACTATTAATGTATGGCTGTTTATGTCCTCTCTTAGGTTTGTTTTTGTTTGTTTTTTACTTTTATTGGTTTAAAATCTGTTTTGTCTGACATAAGAATAACTACTCCTAGCTGGTCTTGGTGGATCAGCCTGTAATCCCGCGCCTTGGGATGCTGAGGTGTGTGGATTGCCTGAGCCCATGGGTTCGAGACCTGCCTGGGCAACTTGGTGAGACCTCATCTCTACAATAAATCAAAAAACTTAGCCAGGCATGGTAGCGTGCGTCTGTAGTTCCAGCTACTTGGAAGGCTGAGGCAGAAGGATCGCCAGAGCCCAGCAGGTTGAGGCCTGTGGTGGCCAGGAGCGGCCACTGCACTCCAGTCTGGGTGACAGAGTGAGACTCCAATTCAAAAAAAAAAAGAATAGCTACTCCTGCTCTTTTTTGTTTTCCATTTGCTGGAAGATGGTTTTACAGCCATTTACTTTAAGCCTGTGGTTGTCCTTTGCAGTGAGATGGGTTTCCTGAAGGTAGCAGAAGAATGAATCATGCTTTCTTATCCAATTTGCCACTCTGTACCTTTTGAGTGGTGCATTCAATCTGTTTACATTTAAGTTAATAACCAGTATGTGGAAGTTTGTTCCTGTCACATTGCTGTTGAGACTCCTTTGCTTTTTAGGTTCTGTTATTGATTTGTGTGGTCTGTAAACTCTGTACTGGGTAGAAGGGAAGCAATGAGAGTTGTTATTTTTTCTTGTTTGTGGGTGGGTGGGGCTACTGCCACCTGCTGTGCAGAGTTGCCTGGCCCCTTAGACCCTACCCTGCTCTATGGGAGGGCCTATAATCACAATGGCAGACCCTTGATGTCAAGTTGCCTCTGCAGCCCTGTCCTAGGACCACAAGGGTTGCCACCACTGGAGAAACTTCCCTGAATCCGTTGCATCACCCCTGCTGGTCCTGGGGAGGGAGGGAGAGGAGTGTGCCTGCATGGCCAAGCTCCCTTCTCAGGGTATTTCCCGCTAAGGCTATCTATTGGGTGGGAGCCAGCAGTTGCAGCCAGACTCCTAGGCACTGAGGTTCCCTGGGTTCCATGTGGGACCTGCCAGTGTTTCTGTCTCTATCCAGGGAAGCCTTCTGTGGTGTGGGAGAAATGAGGGAGGAGTGCTGGTTCCTGAGCTATCTCCCCCTTGGCAGAAGCCCATGTGAGGTATGTAGAGAAGAAAAGCTGTTGTTTTCACTCACACTATCTTCAAAGGTGCTCTCCTGTTTTCACATTGGGGTTGTTTCCAGGGCTGTCCAGGGCTTGACACCATCCATCCTCTATGTCCCCAGGTGGCCATCTGATAGACCTAACTTGGGTTTTCAGGTCAACCCCAAAAGCCCATATGTGGAGAGCTTTAATTGGGTAGTGTCCTCAGTCAGTCATCTTGGCCTCTTCCTAGCATATAAACTAAACCTTTTTGGTGTCTTAGATATCTTTTAGAATGTTGCAATCTATAAACTCTTTTCTTATAAAATTGCACATACACTGTATTTAGAATCTCGTAATCCCTTCAAAAATCAGATATTCTTTCCTCAACTAAAAGTCTTTGTTTCCTTTCCCCTAATGTATTTTTCTGAAATCCAGTTGCTTCATAAGAATCCGACTCTGACATTTCCTTCAATCTTTTTAAGTCTACCTTTTTAACAACAGGTTTTTGGTGTTTACTCAGAAATCGCTTTTAGGAGTTGGGCTAGAGTGTCAGAAAGAGTGAGAATTTTGGAATAACACATGCTCAAATTAGAGACACACTGCAATAGCCACATAACAATGAGCGACAGATGTCATCTCCTGAGCATCTGTTGCCTCATTTGTCCTTTGCTTCTTTTTTACAGATAAAGTAAGAGGTAAAAGTCTTAAGACCATAACAGTTGGGACTTGTGGTTATGTCACACTGCTTTTATCATAAATGGGCTCTCAGCATGCATTGTTACTGTACTGGCACGACACTTACTGGAAACTCTAAGATAACAAAAAAGTTAAAAATTAATATTGTCTCTCATAAACAGGACAGAAATTCAAATCATAAACTGTATGAATTAGAGATTGAATTGATGCCTTCAAAAGACTACTACTTTTTTTTCTTTGAGAGATCCCTTTGCATGGCTTACAGATCGTTGCTTTCTTTTCCTTCCTTTATGCAGTGCTGGTTCTTTGTGCTTTCTTCTCTCTCATTACTTTAACATTCCTTTTAAAATAGAAGAAAACCTTCTGATTTCAACATTGGATCCTTTATCTCATCAAGTTCTATCAGCTTCTCTAAATTTCTTGTCGATCTAACAAGATAAAAAATAATTTGAACTCACATTCAGCTCCTCCTCACACACTCATGCCAACTGTTTTCCCATGGCAGACACATAAAGCCCTATTTGATTCCAGTCAGACTAAAATGACTAAATTCAGTGCTCAAGGTCAAAGATTTCAAATAAAATATAAAGTGAAAAGATTATTCTATAAATATAAACAAACCACGGAACCTGAAATAGATTCTAATATGCATCTTTACAAAGTTCAACTCCAGAAGGAAACTTTGAAGGGAAATATGAATACATTCTCTCATTCTGGCATAAAAGTAGTCATTTATCATGGGTTTGAAGTGGTTCTACCTATTCCTCTGTCTATATTTGTGAGTTTGAAACAAATCTTTCTAGAATGCCATAAGATGATGTTTACTTTTGATCTCTCTCCTCTCAAAATGGCATTAGAAGAACATGGAGGAGGGGAGGTTCTTGAGAGCCATATTCCCATAAAAGGATATTGAGCTCAGAGTCAATTGGATAGAGTGAGAGAGGAAAAAGAGAGGCAGAAAAAGATGTGAGGGTGGTCTGGTCATGACATCTGTTACCCCATTGATCTCCAAGGTTGATGTGGCTGATCTGGCGGACCAGGCAGTTGTCCCCTTCCTTCCTCATCACTCCATGTGTGTCCCTCCTGACGCTGTGCACTTGGTCGAGGAGGATGACCATTCCTGCTATAGGAGGACTGTTCTTTGGCCAAGGGTATAGGAATACCTGTGCTCCCCTGCTAGACCTCCAAACTCTTAAGAGAGGCAGAAGAAATTATATTTCCAAAAAATGGCCCCTTGGGCCACACATCACAAAAGAGCAGTAAGAAGGGCGTAGGTATGAAAAAAGTGAAGGATTTGTTTGGCTGACACTTGAGGGCAGATATAAAGACTGGAAGAGATGTAAATGCAGGCATGACATAGGGTCTTTCTTAGTCTCAGCTGGAAAGCCAAGGATTCCCTGTGCCAGGGTGAGGGGTGGCGAAGTCAGCTGAGTTGCGAACCAGAGAAGTCAGAACAATGGAGGAGACTTGGAGAAGAAAGAGGTGATTATGAACACCCTTCTCTACTCTTCTTTTTCTGGCTGCTGTGGCCAGAGCTTGCCCAGTAGCTGTGAACCAGCCATGAGGCACAAGGCTTCTGCCTACACCATAAAGATGACCTCACCACAGGTTCATTTGAGTTCTCCACTTTCAGACTCACAATTTGGTGGGCCCTTTTTGCAAAAAGAGTATGACAATTGAAGTATACACTGTAATGTACCTCCCCAATTCCCACTCAGGAATGAAGACCTCAGTTGCACAGCTGTGGGAGGATGCCATGGGACAACTTCCAGCTATTGGCCACCTTGGGAATTGCCCCAGCTGAAAACAAGCACTTCTCCCAAGGTTACCCTTGCCAAGTGGCCCATGTCCAGTAACTGATTGACTTAGCTTCTCACTCAACTGGGATAGCTCTGAAGACCCTTCCTAGGTACAGAGCTCTCTGTGGTGCCCACTGAAGCTTTTGTCAAGACTTTACCCCATCCCAATTTTTCTCTTTGCCTAACCCTTCCCTTTAGTTTCCCTCCCTTTCTGAGGCAAACTCCTTGGAATACTCCCTGATAAATGTCCTGCACACTACTCTCCACCTTGAGTCCGCTTCCTAGGGGGTGGGACATAACCTTAAAGCTGGTAGTTATTTTGCAACTGTCTTAGATATGGCATAATTTTTTGAGAGACTTCTGATTGCTTACTGTTAATATTGAGCTAATATTATAAAATAAATGATTAAACTAGTAATTCTTGTTTACTTTTATTTTAACAATTACATCCTTTAAAAATTAAAGAATAGAAATATAGGAAAGTGATCTTGGAGTCCAAGAGATTATGTCAGTTACCCAGTGCAAGTCTCTCACTTGCCAGGCAAGATGTGAAGTATGGTAACAACCCTGGTCATTTGAGCCCCAATTCGTTGCCAGTAATTTTTTAACTTTCAGTAGTCATTTCATTTTATTCCTATATCCTCCCCCTCTATCCAGGGAGTGGAAAAACACACATTAACAAATTTCATTCTAATAAAACAATATCGCCCATTAGGGCACAGTGGCTCAAGCCTGTAATCCCAGCACTTTGGGAGACCAAGGCGAGGATTGCCAGAGCCCACGGGTTCGAGACCAACCTGGGCAAATTGGCAAGATCTCATCTCTACAATAAACCAAAAAACTAGCAGGGCATGGTAGTGCATGCCTGTAATTCCGGCTACTTGGAAGGCTGAGACAGAAGGATTGCCTGAGCCCAGTTGGTCAACACTGGGGTGGCCGTGATCATACCACTGCACTCCAGCCTGGGCGACAGAGTGAGACTCTGACTCAAAAAGGAAAATGCCTCCCAGTGACCCCCACCCCTCCAACAAAGATAAAAAACAAACTTTTCAACCTTGCAGGGAACCTGTGCTTGTACAGGAATGGGTGGGAGGAGGAGCAAAGGTCTCCTTTGGAGAGAAAACTGTTGGTGACCACGAAAGATGGATAGAAGAGAATTAATTCCTTTAGTCCCAATTGGGGGAACGGGAAGGAATTCTGAAAGAAAAATAATCTGAAAAAAGTATATAAAGCAGGCAGCTCCTGATACACAGAAATCTCAGTCTTGGTAAAATTGACTGTAATTTATGTACAACTCTGTTTTTTTTTTTTTTTTTTTCTGTGTTGGAGTCTCACTCCATCGTCCAGGCTGGAGTGCAGTGGCACACTCATGGCCACTGCAGCGTCAACCTGCTGGGCTCCGGAGATTCTTCCGCCTCAGCCTTCCAAGTAGCTGGAACTACAGGTGTGCTCTACCACACCTATTTTTTGATTATTGTAGAAACGAGGTCTTGTCAAGTTGCCTGGGCTGGTCTTGAACCCGCGGGCTCAAACAATTCACTTGCCTTGGCCTCCCAAAGTGCTGGGATTACAGGCTGAGTCACCAAACCCAGCCTGTACAATTCTTTTGATAAAGTTCTATTGTCTCCTGGAGGAAGTATAACTCTAGGTGTGTCAAATCACAAATGAAAAATTAAAAATCAAGAGAAAAGGTACTGATCTTTTTTGTTTGTTTTAAGAGTATTCTCTTGCTGATTTGTCTCCCCGGAAAGCAACTGTTTAAAATTGAGAAATAACTCCATCTCTTCTGCAATACACTCTGAGGAAAGAAAGAAGAGGAAGGAAAACAAATACAATATTACCAAAAAAAGCTTGTGCAGTGTTCCCTTAAATTGGAAACTGCTTGAAGCTTCTCTCCTCAAAAAGGAAAAGAAACGTAGGGAGAAATAGATGAATACACCTGAAAGGAAAAAAATAAAATTCTCATTATACACACAAAAAATTAAACTACTTATGATGTTATAAAAGCATGTGTGTAAACATATGACTTTGGAAGAAGTGGAGTGTTTATTTGATTATGATCTCGCACAGAATTTTAAGGGCATTAGTAAAGCAACAGATAGAGGCTGATAGAAGTGCCACCGTGCATCCCACCCTCTCCACCGAGCTTGTGGCTACCCCATTCCATTCTGTGGTTTGGGTGTGTGTAGAGATCACAAGATAACCCAGAAAGATGCCTCTGGAACATGCTCTCTTGATACCACCTAGCAATTCATGCAGATTACAAATTTTGTCACAGATGTTGTGAATTGTGTGGCTAAAACTTCAAATGCAGCTCTTTAGGGACTTATCTTTGATGTGAAATCATTAACAGTAGAGTCTTCTTTCTAAGGGATTGGCAGTAGTGGAATTCTTCCGGGGAGGGGGTGGGGGTGGAGCACAACATCAATAAGGTTACCTGATCTCATACCAGGCAAAGTGGGGACCAAAGGGAGGCCCAAACTTTACCTGTACAAGGTCCACTTGTATACCTAATCCTGAATTGTACCCCACATTTTTTAAATCAATAAATAAGAATCTTCTTTCTAAAAGAATTTCAACTCACTGAGTTTGGATGGAATATTTCATATGTCTACTAATCTCTATATCAGTATTTTATTCTATGCAGTAAACCAGTTCAGATTTCCTGACCCCAAGTGTAAGCAGATCACTGGTAAACACTAGTGACAACACGAGGCACACATACGCTTCTTGCCTGCTGGGTCAGTCTTTACATAAAGTCCATGCAGGAAGAAGTTTGTGGCAAGTACTTTAGGCAAGTAGTTTGTTACCAGAGGGACAGCGGTGAGCTCCTCGGTTCTTGAATTCCATCAGGAAAGAATTCAGAGCCAATTTAGGGTAAAGCAAAGTATAGATTTTATTGCAGAAAAAGAAAGAACATTCAGGTAAAGGAGCGAGTTGGCAGGCTCCACAGAGTGGCTGCCCAGGGCTTATGGTAACTGTTCTTTCTTTCTTTCTTTTTTTTTTTTGAGTTGGAGTCTCACTCTGTTGCCCAGGCAGGAGTGCAGTGGCACACTCACGGCTATCCCAGCGTCGACCTGCTGGGCTCCAGCGATCCTTTCGCCTCAGTCTTCCAAGTAGCTGGAACTACAGGCATGTGCAACTATACCCTGCTAATTTTTGATTTATTGTAGATATACACAAGAAATTAAACTACTTATGTTTATCATGTTGCCGGGCTGATCTCCAACCAAGTGTTCTTTCATTGGAGTTTTCTGCACATGTGGGGTCTTTTGTCCACGCCTTTACAATACTCCACATACACGTCGCACGAGGGGTGTTTTTGGCGGTATGGGCTTAGTCAGAACTGGCATGGCTCAGTGTATGATGGGAGTAGGTGACTCTTTTAGGATAATTTTATGTCAATATAATCATATTCATCCCGAGGTCACCTAGAGGACAGTCTGTGCCTATTCTGTGCATGTACTGAAGGCCAGCCATCTCTGGCCTCCCAAGTTCTGTTCTTATCAAGATATGCTTGACCATGAATCTTTAGTCAAATCCTGATGACCTGTTGTTCTACATGTCTTATTGTTCGCCATGCCATAATAGTTGTTTTTGACCCATTGTCCACTGTAGACCAGCAGTTTTCTCATTGTTCTTCCGCTTGTTTTCTAAATACCTGTTCTAACAGTTTGAGTATTTTTTAAAATCTTTCTGCCAATTTTGTCTATTTTGGGATGGAAGTCTTTAAAGGATATGATGGTTTTAAAGATATAGCCACAAATTCTTTGATGCATTTTCCCTCAGGAGGTGGAGTTTAATTCCTCTCTCCGTATGTGTGGACTAGATCTAGCCATGCGCTTCTAGCCAATAGCACATAGCAGAAGTGATGAGATATCACTTCTTTCTTGTTTTTTTTTTAATTGTGGTAAAATATACATAACAAAATGTATCATTAAAATCATTTTTAAGTGTGCAGTTCAGTGACTTTATGTGCATTCACGTTTTGTGCAACCATCACCACCATCCATCTCCAGAACATTTTCATCTTCCCAAACTGAACCTCTGTCCCCGTTAAACTCTCACTCCCCATCCTTCTCCCGCAGTCCCTGGCACCCAACATTCTACTTTCTGACTCTGGATTTGACTACTTCAGGAACTTTGTATGAGTAGAATCATACAACATTTGTTCTTTTGTGACTGACTTACTTTACATAGCATAATGTCTTCAAGGTTCACGTGTCAGAATTTTCTTCCTTTTCAAAGCTGAAATTTTATTTTATGTATGTGCCATGTTTAGTTAATCCATTCATCTCTCAGTGGACACTAGGATTGTTCTCACCTTTTGTCTATTAAGAATAATGCTACTAGGAACGTGTGTGCACAGATACCTCTTTGAGAGTTGTTTTCGTTTTTTTCAGATATATGCCCAGAAGTGGAATTGTTGGATAATGCGGTAATTCTGTTTTAAATTTTTTGAGAAATTGCCAAGTTGTTTTCTTTTTCTTTTTTCTTTTTGAGTTGGAGTCTCATTCCATTGTCCAGGCTGGAGTGCAGTGGCATACTCATGGCTACCCCAGCATTGACCTGCTGGACTCTAGCGATCCTTCTTCTTCACTCTTCCAAGTAGCCAGAACTACAGGCACATTACTGTGCCCCGCTAATTTTTGATTTATTGTAGAGTCAAGTTCTCACCAAGTTGCCTGGGCTGGTCTCGAACCCTCGGACTCAGGCAATGCACTCACCTTGGCCTCCCAAAGTGCTGAGATTACAGGTTGAGCCACCAAGCCTAGCCCCAAATTGTTTTTCATAGTAGCTGCACCATTTTAAATTTCTATCATCGACACCCAAAGGGTCCAATTTCTCTACATCTTCCCCACCACTTGTTACTTACTGTTATTTGTCTATTTGCTTGTTTGTTTTTATAATAATCATCCTAAGAGGTATGAGATGAGATGTCACTTCTGAGATTAGGATTGCACCTTCTGTCTTGGGAGTGTCTCTCTCTCTCTCTCTCTCTCTCTTTCTCTCTCTCTCTATTTTTCTATCTTTTTTTGTGTAGAAAGTTGTCAGTTGTCTTCTGGGGAAACTCTGGGAGTGCATTATTGTGAGGACACTCAGGCAGCCTATGGAGAGGTCCATATAGCATGGAACTGAGGCCTCCTGCCAACAGCCACATGAGTGGACTTGGAAAAAGATCAGCCTTGGGATGACTGCAGCCTTGTGAGAGACTTTGATCCAGTACGCTGTTCCCGGATGCATGACACATAGAAGTTATGCAATAACAAATGTGTGCTGCTTAAGGCCACTAAGTTTAGGGAAATTTGTTAGGTAACAACAAATAACTAATAAGGGAGCAAATATTTAATTACCAATGTACTCAACAGTTTCACAAATATTTCCTGAGTTGTTACGCTGGGCATAACTTTAGGCATTGGGGAGTACTATGACAAGCAAAGAGGAAAAAGACCTGCTTCCACGTACCTTATTTCCTCACATACCATGTAACTTTTCACCTGTCTCTGAGTCCACCTGAGTCTGGCTCAGCTTCAGACAGCAATGACTCTAGCACATATAGAAAGAGATTTACACAGGGAACAGGTGCACAAAATCACCATAAAGGCTGGAGCAGCTGAGTCTGGCTGAGAATCAGAACTAACCTCAAGAACATCACAGAACCAGCTCCCATGATGAATCCAGAAAATCCAGAAGCTGCTTCTCTGCTTTGGGCTTGGGATGGCACAGCTTTAGCTGTAATGTGCATGGCAAAGCCAGCCTTTCCCTGCCTCTCTACTAGACCAGCCCCAGAGGGATCCGTGCCTCCACCAAGCAGCAGAAACAGGTCTCTGTCTTGTCTATCCTCACATATGGTATAGATGTGGCTGTGTGCCTGAAGCCAGTGCATGTGGACCCCAAGCCATATATGAGTTGGGAAATGTAGTCTCCACCTTGCCAGTCTCTAATACAAAGTAAGGCCTACTCAAACAGGTAGAACAGAAGAGTCTACTCAACTGTGACATCTCCTTAATATGACTGAAAGTAGTTAACAGATATTCAACAATGAGGACGCTGCTGCAGAATGACTAGGATGAATCCACCTTGTTGAGAACCATCCTTTGATGAGAACTCACAACAGGGAGCAAAGACATACCAAGTATCTGTGTGGTTGGTATTAGATTATAAATTCTGTATTATTTAATACAACCCTGAAAAATAGTTATTATTGTTTTCAGATGGGGAAACTGAAACTTAGATCAAAAATAACTTCAGCAAGTTTCTACAATATAGAGAGATCAAAAGATTTGAACCAGGTATTTCCTTTAAAGCCCAGGAAAAGAAACACTGCATTTGTTGTGCCTCATAACTTATTAATAGTAGCCAAGGTGGTTTGTTGGCATTATTTTAGTCTGTTATGGATTGAGTGTTTATGTCTTCCCCAGGTTCAAATGTGGAAGCCCTAACTCCCAATGTGACTGTATTTGAAGCCTCTGTGGAAGTAATTAAGGTTAAATGATGTTATAAAGGTAGAGCCCTGATCCAGTAGGATTAGTGTCCTTGTAAGAAGAGATACTAGAAGGCTCATTTTCTTCCTTCTTGTGGCACTTGCATCAAGAAAAGGCCCTGTTAGGACATGATAAGAAGGCAACTGTCTATCAATCAGGAAGAGAACCCTCACCAGAAACTGAATCTGCCAGGACTTTGACCTTGGTCTTCTGGCTTCCAGAATATGAAAAATTAAAATTCTGTTGTTTAAGACACCCAATCTATGGTGTTTTGTTATGGCGTCCTGAGCAGACTAATATAGCCTTCCAGGCATTATTTGTAAAAATTATAAGAAGAAAAGCATAGCTGGGCATGGTGGCTCATTCCTGTAATCCCAGCACTTTGAGAGACTGAGGTGGGAGGATTGCTTGAGCCCAGGAGTTCAAGACCAGCCCTAGACAACATAGCAAGACTATGTCTCTACAAAACAAAAACAAAAAAATCAAAAAGTAGCAAGACATGGTGGTGTGTGCCTGTAGTCTCAGCTATCTGGGAGACTGAAGTGGAAGGAGTGTCTAAGCCCAGAAAGTAGAGGCTTCAGTGAGCCATGATCATGCCATTGCACTCCAGCCTGGGTGACAGAGTGAGATCCTAACTCAACAACAACAACAACAGCAAAAAGAATAAAAGCATGCACTCTGGAGACAAACATACTGGATTTGAGCTTTACAATTTACTAACTCTGTGGCCTCAGAAAACTTACTTAATCTCTCTGTGTCTCTTAGGAACAAATAATCATAATCATACTTATTACTTTCCTTTTTTTAAAAAAAAAATAGAGACAGGGTCTCACTATGTTGCCCAGGTGGTCCCAAACTCCTGGGCTCAAATAATTCTTCTGCCTTGGCTTCCCAAAGTATTGGGATTACAGATGTGAGGCACCACACCTAGTTGATTATACTTATTTCATAGGGTTATAATGAGGATTAAATTTGTTGATACTTGTAAAGCACTGTGCCTAGCTCAGGTATACAAGTGTGTGAAAAATAAACAGGTGAGAAACTGTCAGTCACTTTCTATTAGTCAGGAAAATAGGAACCCCCTAAGTAATTTGAGTACGACATTTATTTCTGTGAGATAGGGACTTATACAGCCTCTGAAGTTTAAAAAAAAAATACAGGAATGACAGAAGGCAGGAATCACAGAGAGCCATCGCCCATCTTTTAGCACTGATTCTGACTCTCAGATAACAATAATAGTAAATGATATATAAGTGTGTGAAAAATAAACAAATGAGAAACCACGGGCAAACATTGATGTTAGCTATCTGCGTCTGTACATGTCCATGTGCTTTGAGGAAGAATGACTCTCCCTGGTCTTTCACCCACCAATAATTTCTCAGATGCCTCCCCATGTACAGGGGAATCTAAAAAATGAGAGTTTCAGGCTTTCGGCATTCCCTAGGAGACATCAAGAAGGCAGGGCTGACACCTGGGTTGCATGGACAGGGTTTTATTTAACTTCTGATTATCTTCTTGTGTGCCTTGCCTTCATTTATACTTCAAATATTGAAAAAGACCCATGAGATCTTCTGTCTACAGCTGTATTATAAATTCCTTAATGTAAGAGAGAACATCTTTAATACTTCTTTTACTCTCCCTTTGTCCTTAACAGAATTTTGCACATGTGATGCACTGTGGATGTCCAAGAAATTTTTACTTATAAAAAATTAACTGTTATTTGAAAAATGACTCTATGCAATACAATTCAAACAACAAAGAACCACACAGTGAAATTTTTTTTTAGATGAGACTTGCTTTTAATAAACATCTGCTTTAGACTGGGAGCAATAGCTCATGCCTGTAATCCCAGCATTTTGGGAGACCGAGGCAAGAGAACAACTTGAGCCCAAGAGTTTGAGACCAGCCTAGGCAACATAGTGAGACCCTGTTTCTACAAAAACAAACAAACAAAATTACAGGGCATGGTGGCATGTGCCTGTAGTCCCAGCTACTTGGGAGGCAGACGCAGAAGGACTGCTTGAACCCAGGAGTTGGAGGCTGTTACCATACCACTGCACTCCAGTCTAGGCAATAAAACAAGACTCCACCTCTTAAAAAGCAAAAACAAACAAACAAAAAAACCTGCTATTACTTTTTCCTTTATTCTAATAGTAGTAGACTTTATTATTTTAATTCAGTTCTTAAAAATAGCAACAACAAAAGAACTCATGGCACATCACAAAGACACAGGAGCCAGCTTGATGGGGCTCTAACAACCCATATTGAGGACAACCCGAGCACCAAAATAAGTAAGTTTGTCAATACATTATAATTCATTAAAAAGTAGTAAGCCATGAGTCTATACTGATAAAAATAGGCAATAATAAGACTCTACTTAAGACCTCAGTGGGCAACATGCAAGAGTACTGGAGACACACACTGATAGAGTCTGAGTCAAGTGAGAATCCTCAGTGGATTCTGTCTCTAGGAGTGTATGTAGATGAAGAGGAGGATATGTGGATGAGAAGCAGGTCATGTGGATAAGGAGGGAGGTACATGGATGAGAAGAGGGTATGTGTATGATGAGCAGAGTCTGTGGATGAGGAGACAGTATGTGAATGAGGAGAGGGTATGGGGATGAGAAGGGGAAACTGGATATGAGGAAGGGTAAGTGGATGAGAAGGGTATGTGGATAAGGCGAGGGTATGTGGATGAGGGGATGGTAATGGAATGAAGAGGGGGGGTCTGAAGATAAGGAGGATGATATATGGATGAGGAGAGAGTATGTGGATGAATAGCGGGTATGGAGATGAGTAGGGAGTATGTGAATGAGGAGGAAGGTATGCGGATAAGGGGAAGGATATGGGAATAAAGAAAGGGTAGTGGGTGAGGAGGAGGGTGAGGAGGAGGAAGGTCTGTGAATGAGGGAATATGTGGATGAAGAGAAGGTATGTGGATGAGAGAGGGTATGTAGAGGAGAAGAAGGATATATGGATGAGGGCCAAGGTACGAGAATGAGGACAAATGTACATGGATGATGAGAAGGTATGTGTATGAGGAAGAGGATGTGGGGATTAGAATGAAAGTATGTAGCTGATGAGGAAGGAATGTGGATGAGGAGGAGGGTATGTGGATGAGGAGGAGGGTATTCTAGATGAGGAAGAGTATATGTAGATGGGGAGGGTATATGTAGATGAAGAGAGTGTTTGTGGATGAGGATAAGGTTTGTGGATGGGTAGATGTGGCGATTGGAGGAAAGTATGTGAATAAGGAGGGGGCACATGAATGAGTAGTGTGTATATGGAAGAGGATAGTGTATGCGGATGAGAAGATGTGAAGATGAGGAGGGTACATAGATGAAGAGAGAGGGTATGTGACTGAGAAGTAGCGTAGTAGAGGAGGATGAGGGTACATGGAGTAGGGAGGGTATGGGGCTGGGAGGTGGGTCTGTGAATGTGGAGAGTGTCTGTGGGGAAAGAGGAAGGTCTGTGTGAGAACAAGGGTCTGTGAATGTGGAAGAGGTTGTGCAGATGAAGAAAATATATATGGACAAGGAGCAGGGTATGTGGATGAGAAGAGGGCATGTGAGTGAGGAGGATAATAGGATGAAGAGGAGGATCTGTTGATGAGGAGGGGTCTGTAAATGAGAAGAGGGTATATGGAATAGGAGGGGATTATGTGGATGATGAAAGGTTAAGTTGTTGAGGAGAGGGTCTATGGATGAGGAGCAGGGAATGTGGATGCGTGGATGAGAAGGAAGGCATGTGGAAGAAGAGGTGGGCATATAGATGCAGAGGGGTATGTGGATTGAGAGAGGTATGTGAATGAGGTTAAAACGTGAATGTAAGCCAGGCTCGGTGGCTCA
>NW_007252898.1:292113-299572 GCF_000164805.1 Carlito syrichta | reverse complement strand
GGTGACAGAGTGAGACTCCAAGTCAAAAAAAAAAAACAAAAAACGTGAATGTACAGGGGATATGAGGATAAGGAAGGCATGTGGATGAAAAGAAGGCTATGTGGATGAGTAGAATGTTTGTGGATAAAGAGCAAGCTTTGTGGCTGAGGGGAAGAGTACAAGGATGAGAAGGAAGGTACGTGGATGAGGAGAGGGTATATGGAAGAGGAGGAGGATGTAGAACTGAGGAGGAGGGTATGCATATGATGAGGAGGAAAAGTGAGTTAGAGGGAAGGTATGTAGATGAGGAAAAGGTTATGTGGAGGAGAGGATATATGGGTGAGGAACAGGTTATGCAGATGACGAGGGTCTGTGGGTGAGGAAGAGGGTATGCAGATGAGGAGGAAGATTTGTGGATAAAGAGGGTATGTGAATTAGGAAAGTGTATATAGATCAGGAGGAGAGTATATGGGTGAGGAAACCATCAGAGGATGAGCAGAAGGGTACATGGATAATGAGGCTGGATGCAGATGAGGATAGGTTTTTGTGGATGAGGTTATGTGGAATAGGGCATGGTGTGTGGATGAGGAGCAGGGATTATGGGTGTGGAGGAGGCTATGTGGATGAGGAGGGGGGTATGTGGATGAGGAGAGGACCTGTGGATTAGAAGGAGGGTATGTTGATGAGGAGAGGATCTGTGGATGAAAAGGAGTGCATGTGGATCATGAGGAGGATATGTGAATGAGGAGAAGGTACGTGAATAAGGAGGAGGGTGTGGCGATGAGGTGGAGGGCATGTGGATAAAGAGGAGGGCGTGTGAATAAGGAGGAGAGTAAGTGGATGAAAAGGAAGTACGTGAATTAGGAGAGGGGTTATGAATGAAGAGGAGAATATGGGAATGAAAAAGAGGGTACATGGAAGAGGTGGAGGGTCTATGGATGAGGAGAGTGCTCGTAGATGAGAAAGAGGGTATGTGATAGAGGAATCCGTTATATGGATGAGAGTAGTGGGAAGAGGAGGTGATATGTGGAAGAAAAGGAAGGTATTTGGATGAGGAAGAGAGTACATGGATGAAGAGAAGGGTGTGTGAATAAGCAGTATGTGGATGAGACAGCGTGTATGAGAACAAGGAGGAGGCTCTTTGAATGAAGAGAGAAAAGAATGTGGATGAGAAGAGAGTATGTGAGTCATGAGAGGGTATGAGGATGGGGTACATGGATGAGGAGGGGGTGTGTTGATTAGGAGACGATATATGGATTGAGGAGCAGTGTACATGAATGAGGAGTAAAAGGGATGAGAAGGTTATATGAATGAGGAGAGGAAATGTGGATGAGGAAGAGGGTATGGAGATAAGGAGAAGGCATTTTGAACATGAGGAGGTTAGGTGGATGAGGAAGAGAGTACGTGGGTATGGAGGAGTATCTATGGATGAGGAGGAGGGTATATGTGGACAAAAAGAGTGCGTACACATGATGAAGAGGGTCTGTGGGTGAGGAGCAGGGTGTGTGAATTATGAATTAGAAGAAGGTACGAAGGCAGAGGGTATGTAGATGAGGAAGAGGGCCTGTGGATGATGGGGTGAGTATGTGGATGAGGAGACGGGTTGTGGATGAGGAGGAGGTTCTGTGGATGAAAATTATGGTAGGGGGATGAGGATCAGCATGTTTGGAGGAGGAGGAGAGTCTATGGATGAGAAAGAGGGCAACTGAATGAGAAGTAGGTTATGTGGATGAGGACAGGGTATATGGATGAGAAGGAGAGTAGCTGGATGGGTGGGTATGTGGATGATGTGTCTGTGGGTGAGGAGGAGGGTTTTTTGGATGAGGAAAGAGTGTGTCATTGAGAATACGTGGGTGAGGAGAGGGTATGTGGATGAGGAAGGTGGTATGTCGATGAAGAAGAGGATGTGTGAATAAGAAGTATATGAATGAGTTGAAGGGTATGTTTATGAAGAGGATGGTCTTTGGGTGAAGAGGAGACTATGTAGATAAGGAAAGAGTATGTGGATGAGGAGACAGGTTTTTGGATGAGGAAAGAGTATGTCGATAAAGCGGAGAATATGTGGATGAGGAAGAGAATATGTGGGTGAGGAAAGGGGATGTGGATGAAGAGGAGGGGATGTGGATGAGAAATGGGTATACAGCTGAGGGGGGTATGTCGATGAGGAGGGGGCAGGTGGATGAGGCAGAGGATGTGCAAATAAGAGGAAGTATATGGATTAAGTTGGAGGGTATGTGTATGAGGAGGATGGCCTTTGGATGAAGAGGATTATAAGTAGATGAAGAGAGTGTATGTCGTTGAGGAGTTAGTTTGCTTATAGCTGCAGATGGAAAGAAAACAGCAATTGTACAGTGGAAAATTGGATACCTTTCACCTTGGCTGGGGTGATCTAATGCCACATTGCCAATAAAGAACAGTTGAACAGTCTGTGCCTTCAGAGGTCACTCCCTGAGAAAGGACTATCTCCTATGTAGCAGTTTGGCCATGAACACGTGCATTCTTGAACCTAATCAAGAGGAAACACTAGCCAAACCCAAAGTGAGAATTATTTTTATTATTTTATGAAAAGAGGAGGAGCTTTATTTTGTAAGAACATCAAGAAAAGTTGTACAAATGTTTTAAAGGCACCCATAGAGACATGACAATGAAATGCAATACCTGCCCATAGACTGAATCCTGTATTGGAGGAAAAAAATTTCTAGAAAGGACATTATTGAATTAACTGACAAAACAGGAATACCAATTCTATTGATAGATTGGATAGATAAAGCTATTGTATGATGTTAAATTTACTGAGGTCGATGAGTGTATGTACATAATGGCACGGTGGTTAGGAGTGTCCATGGATGTATATAGGAATGAAGAGCCTTTAAGTATGTAACCCATCCTCGAACAGTTCAGGGACAAATATTAGGAAAAGACAGAAAGAGAAAATTATAAAGCAACTGGATTAAAATGCTTCCTGTAGGGAAACAAACCTGGATGTTCTCAGTACTGTTCTTATTTTTCCAAATTTTCTGTAAATTTGAAATTATTTTCCCATAGAAAAAAAAAATTGACCGAGCTCGATGGCTCTGCCTGTAATCCCAGCACTTTGGGAGGCTGAGGCGAGTAGATTACCTGAGCTCACAGGTTCGAGGCCAGCCCCAGAAACTTGGCAAGACCTCATCTCTACAATAAATCAAAAATTAGCCAGGTGTGGTAGCGCACACCTATAGTTCTGGCTACTTGGAAGGCTGAGGTGGAAGGATCGCCTGAGCCCAGCAGGTCAACTGGAGTGCCACTGCACTCTAGCCTGGGAAACAGAGCGAGATTCCAACTCAAAAATAATAAATAAATAAAGTAACCCATGCAATCATTTTTTGTTTTTAGCTGATTTTAACATGAAAAATTCCAACTAAATGGAAAAATATAAAGGGCATTATAACTAAATCCTATGTACTTACTTTTTATTTTTATTTATTTATTTATTTTTTTACAAAGAAACTTAACAGATCAGGGTGAAGTAGATTCCCGGACATAGTCTGAAAACACAGGAATGCTGAAGGTAGACGCACTGATGGCACCTGTGTTCCTCATCATAGGGAATGCACATAGCCATGACTCGGAAAGTCCAGCCTCTTGCAAACCCCACCAGTACCCATTTTCTATCTTTTCTAGTGCCAATTTTGCACCTATGTCATCCTCACAGAGCAGGATGTGATGGTTCCTCTCTCCTCTGTAATGAGTCGAATAGTATTCTCCCAAATTCATGCTCACCTAGAACCTCAGAATGCAATCTTATTTGGAAATAGGACCTTTGCAGATTTAATTGAGTTCGTATTGGAGTAGAATGCATCCCAACCCAATGATTGGTGTCTTTATAAGAAGAAAATTAAACACACAGATAAACACACAGGGAGAATGCTATGTTATGACAGAGGCAGAGCCTGGAGCGACGCTCCTGCAAGTGGAGAAACACCAAGGATCGCAGGCCACTGCAAGAAGCTAGAAGAGGCAAAGAATGTCCTCCCTTGCAGTCCTCAGCAAGGGCCTGATCTCAGACTTATAACATTCAGAGCTATGAGACCATTCATTTCTGTTGTTTCTGTCACCCAGGTTTGTAGTAATTTGTTCTGGAAGCTCTAGGAAATGAATACACCTTACACCTTTCTAATCAAACTTTAACCTCTAGAGGATAACATTTGAAGATGAGGATGGCAACACATCCTTCTCTCTGAACACACTGAACTGGCCATCCCCTTTACTAGCACTCAATGTAGCACCTTCCCCTCGTGAGTTTTTGGTCTAGAGTTACTTGGGTCCTTATTGGGATCACTGATATCCAAGGCAGAGGAGCTCTTTTACCAGGAAAGACTGTGAGCACCCAGTCTCAAGTAGTTGCCCTCATCCTCTCCATCACAGCCTGTGGGCTAGTAATATTTTCCTGGGATGCCCTTGGAATCATGTCCTTTGTGCTCTTCCACTTAAGATTCACTTCAATGTAAACCATTTAGTGGATGTAAACCAGTTTACTCTAGTTCAGGCAAATTCTGAGATAGCAATTACATACAAAGGAAGCACATAAACACATGTTGCTTAGAGCTGTTTAATTCATGTTTCCACACAGACTGTCTTTTAAATTGTTTCAAGTTTCCATTCATTCACTTATTTCCACTGCTGGCCAAGACCAGAGTCATTTATTTAGTTATTTAGCTTAGATATTATCATGCCTGCTACCAAGAAAATTTAGAGCAGCTACATTTCTTTTTCTCAGTTTCTTTGGGTACTAGGGAAGCACATTCCTTTCCATCTGGACCCTAAGTCTGACTTTCAGTCCAAGTAAAAAGTGCATTCTGAGCTGAGCACAGTGCCTGTAGTCCCACTACTCAGCAGCCTGAGGCAGAAGGATCATTTGAACCCAGGAAGGAGTTCAAACTATAATAGCACCTGTGAATAGTCACTGCACACCAATCTGGGCAGCATAGCAAGAACATATCTCTTAAAAAAAGAAGAAAAAAGGTATTCTAGACAGCCAAATAAACTTCTACCCATTTTAAGACTGATTTTTTTCCCCAAAATTCTCTTAATTTCACTTTCCTTTTTGTAGAAATACAGAGCAAGACTTATTTCCTCTAAGATGTTTCTACTTTAAAGCTCTTGCATTTATGCAGAAAGCATGATTTCCCTAAAAGCTCAAAGTATTTCTCAATAATCACCAGCCGTCTCAATTATACAAAGTTCATATTCTGATTTTTCTTAGAAACCAGTGTCTTCTGTGTTAAACATTATTATATGCTATTATGTTGATGAGTGGAGTCGGTGCTGGGTAAAGAAAAGATTTGTACAGAGAGGGTCAGAAAACGAGTTTATTGATTCTCCCAGGAAGAGGGCCAGACACTTAAAGGAAACATTGGCCCCAAATGCTTAGGACTAGGGGTTAATACTGTTTCTTTTCAGGAGACTGGGAAAAGGAAGTGTTTGTTTTACAAAGAGCATTCCCGTGGACCATGATGGTAGGAAGGAGGGTGTGTTGTCGTTGCCATGACAATTAGCTGTTCAGGTTGCCAGTGACCTGAGTTTCAGGTAATTAATCATGTAGACAGGGAGACTAGGCCAAAGTCTGTAAAATAGATTATTAAGACTCAAATGTTAATTTTCGAATGTCCTTTGATTTAGGGAAACAAAAGTTACTTAGCTGGGAATGTGCTCTTTATGGGTGAGGTGGCAGGAGAGCTGGCTCCATCATGACTGTCCATTTCTTTCATCTTGGAGACCAGCTGGACTGTCATGTACACAGGGCGACTGGGCTGATAGCTAGAAACAAATTCTTGGAGCAAAGATGTTAGTTATACTTTCTTGGTGCTAGTTACTGGGGGCAGGTTACAGCTATACTTATCAGTTTCTCTCGACAGAGGAGTTAATCAAGCTTACCACAGAATAAGGAGTTAACGGAGCCTACTAGAAAGTAAGACATTATTCACTATAACAAGAGAAAAGTATGAGCCAATGCCAAGCCACCTGCCCAAAATTGCCAAGGTTAACTCCATTTTTTTTTTTTTTTGCTTAGTCCTTTCATATGCCTGCTACCCAATTACCAGGAAATATTCCTAAATCTACTATTAATTTCCAAGTCGAATTTGAAGGCTACAGTTTTCTTTTAAAATTTTTATTATTTCTAACAAATAGCAAACTTTTAAGAAAAATGTAGTCAAATATAGAACTTCACTTTTTTGTTGTTTTTTAAAATATGCTATTAAACTATGCCTAAATTGATCTACTCCATTCTTCCTCAAGTATTAATCCTGATACAGTCATACAGACATTCATTACTTTTTAAAAAAAGGTTTCCATGATTGCTATTTCTGATAGAAAAAAATGTTTGATTTACCAAATAGAGCAAAACTTGGCCACGGTTGAGACACACTGCTAATAGGGAATGGGAGGTAACAAAATGACTCCTAAAGAAAGAAAATGAAAAATATCTTTTGAAAAAACATGAGGTAGGAATATTTTATCACATTCTTTCCCCCATCTACCTCTTCCTATTTTTATCAAAATCTTAGAGTTGTATACAAAAATCTAGGATCATACTAATCGTATACTCTGTCTATTTGTCTAATGCAGCCATTCATTTTGAAAGTAGACTATAATTTAGGGACTGTATTGACTTTTGAAGATTTTAGTAACCAGTGATTATGTTGTTGCAAGTTGTCAGTCAAGAGCAATCCCCTTTGCATAAGCTCATCGAAGAAAAATGTGAAGACCAAATAGAGATTGTTTTAGCTGAATGTGAGGGAGAATGAGGATGGTCACACAGTACTTCTTAACAGATGTGCTGTGGTGACCTTCGGGGGGGCGGGCGGGGAGAGGGGAAAGGCGAGCCGAAAGGGTAGGTTCCTCTAGTTTGCTTTCCTGGATACCCCCCAAAAACTGCTGCTTTTCCTTTTGTAACAGCCTTGGGCACTGAAGAAGAAAAAGGGAGGAGCAGGTTCCTGATTACTGTTGTCATCTTCCTTCAGCAGTGGCATGGTCATAGCTCATTACAACCTCAAATTCCTGGCCTCAAGTGATCCTTCCACCTCAGCCTCCCAAAACACTGGGAGTGTAGACGTAGAAATCAGACTTCTTTTACTATATTATGTTTCTTATGGAAAGATGTCTTAGAACCTTACAGCAACTTTTAAAATTTGATCTATCCATCCATTCATTCTAAACCTTGTTCTATAAAACATTTGAGGTGGTTATATTTCAACTAGATTCTCCAACTAAAGTAGATACTATATATAGGAAGCCTGATAACTTTTTGGAATTATCATTTGTTAAAACTACAGTATGGCTTCAACTAAAATATCATATATGTTTGTCTAAATATTTGTTAACCAAAGTAATACACTTTTGGTTGGGAAATTCACTAAAAATAATATGAATTTTGTATTTTACATTTCTTTTTGTCAAAAACAAAAATATTTGCGTCAAAACAAGTGAAAGACATATTTTT
>NW_007252898.1:264204-292093 GCF_000164805.1 Carlito syrichta | reverse complement strand
GAATGAGGATGGTCACACAGTACTTCTAAACAGATGTGCTGTGGTGACCTTCGGGGGGGCGGGCGGGGAGAGGGGAAAGGCGAGCCGAAAGGGTAGGTTCCTCTAGTTTGCTTTCCTGGATACCCCCAAAACTGCTGCTTTTCCTTTTGTAACAGCCTTGGGCACTGAAGAAGAAAAAGGGAGGAGCAGGTTCCTGATTACTGTTGTCATCTTCCTTCAGCAGTGGCATGGTCATAGCTCATTACAACCTCAAATTCCTGGCCTCAAGTGATCCTTCCACCTCAGCCTCCCAAAACACTGGGAGTGTAGACGTGAGCCATGGTGTCCAGCTTACCTCTTCTTATTTTGTTATTAACTACTCACAGTTTCTTGCTTCTTTTCCTTATTGTACTTCCTTTAGTATAATCAATCATTCTTTTTAAAGGCATACTTTTACTTAGTTTTTGCTCCTCTGATAAATATTGGGATAGAAGCAGTAGTCATTAAGAGATAAGCATTATTTCTAAGATATATATTATTTATGTACTTAATTTATATTTTGTTTTAGCATGTATAACTTAACTAAGAAAACCAAGACGTCTGACTTTTTAATCTCCTTTCCTAAAAGTTTACATGCAAAGAGCTTGTGTTGATTATCAGTGAGATGTGGGAAGGCTAATAATAGCGGGGTGGTGATTGTTGCATGGTCCCATTGGCACCCAAATCTCTCTTTTGGAAAACATTCTATCATGTGTAATTGTGGAAGGAAGTGGCTGTCTTCCCTTATGGGAACTCAAGGGTGTAGGGATAAAGAAGTAGCAGGGATGGGGTTACTGAGTCCATGATTTAAGCTTGAATCAGACACTATTTGGAATTTTGAATCAATAAAGTACTATTATAAAAACATAAGTTGACAAAAGATTGCTACTGCTGCATGGCTTTTGCTAAGAACGTCCTTCTTTACACTTGAGAGCAGTTTGGTTCCTGTTCTTTATCCAGGCTTGGTCCCTCTACCAGGAATTCTCTAAGCTCTTCCAGTAAATTCCATTTTGCTTAATATAGTCAGAGTTGGTTTTTGTTGTTTGCAACAAAAAAATCCAAGCTGAAGCACCAACTGCTACTTCAGATTTCATTACAAAAAAATAAAACTAAGCACCTAAATTGACCAATGTAATAGGAAGATTTTGAAACTAATCAGTTCTGGATTCAAATGCTAGATTCTCACTTCTACTAGCTGTGTGATCCAAGGCACTGGATGTGATCTTTACACTTCTTAGACTCCCTGTCTGCACAAAGGGAATAAGAATATCTGCCCTCAAGTATAATGTGAAGATTAAAGATATGAAAAATGCTTAGCATAGTGACTAAGCCATCTATTGTATGTGGAAATGCTAATATCCATGTGCCATCTATATTACGTAGGCAGTAAACTGTAGCCAATATTAAATATAAAGAAATATAAAAGCCAATCCCATAATTTTTCTCCCTTTCCCTTAAATCAATAGTTCTTAACTTTTTTTTCCTAAGAAGCCCTTTGAGACCTAAGAAAGCAATGAACCGTCTCTCTAGAAAAATAAACATTACAAAACAAGTCAAAATTTTTGCATAACATTTCATGAGAGAACCAGATATCATAAAGCCATTCTATAGATTTTAAATTAAAAATTCTTGCTTTAAATAAGGTAGCCTCCTTTCAAGTTATCTGTGAAAGAGGCAGTATTCACAAATAACCTGTGTGTTCCCCTATAGTTGGGATGGGACTATAGAATTAGCTCTGGCCAGAGCACTGTGAGTGGAAGGAACTTTAGTCCAAGACAATAATGGCAGGTATGGATTCTCTGTGTTGTATCTTTTCCCATCTGTTAGGCTGGAGGCAAAAAACTTTAGGATGGCAGAGTTGCAAGATGTAGTAAGCATTTCAGGTCTCAGAATTGAAGAAGAACCCCCAAGATTTCACCTGACTCACACTGGATTATGATGTGATAGAGAAATATATCTTTTATGTTAATTCACGGAGAAGTCAGGTTTACCTAGTAAGGCAGCCAGCATTGTTTAACCTAATACATCCCTTAACTTCAAATAACTTAGATTAATTTGGACTGTGTCCATAAAAAATCAAATCCGTGTATTAATAATAACAGGTTTGTAAAGTGCTTGCCCAAACATCTTTCACATATCTCACAGTATTTTTACAACTTTCTGAGATAGGAGGGTAGAGATTATTATACCTCTTTTAAAAATAGAATAAACTAGCCGGGTTCGGTGTCTCAGCCTGTAATCCCGTGGTTTGGGAGGCTGTGGTGAGTGGATTACCTGAGCCCGCGGGTTCGAGACCTGCCCAGGCAACTTGGCAAAGCCTCACCTTTACAATAAATTAAAAAATTAGCTGGGCGTGGTAGTGTGTATCTGTAATTCCAGCCACTTGGAAGGCTGAGGCGGAAGGATCACCGGAGCCCAGCAGGTCAAGTCTGCGGTGGCCGGGAATGGCCACTGCACTCCAGTCTGGGGTACAGAGTGAGACTCCAACACACACACACACACACACACACACACACACACACACACACACACACACACACAAATAGAATAAACTAAAGCTCAAAAAATGTCTTGTCCAATCATACTAGTAGAAATCAGACTTCTTTTACTTTATGTTTCTTATGGAAAGATGTCTTAGAACCTTACAGCAACTTTTAAAATTTGATCTATCCATCCATTCATTCTAAACCTTGTTCTATAAAACATTTGAGGTGGTTATATTTCAACTAGATTCTCCAACTAAAGTAGATACTATATATAGGAAGCCTGATAACTTTTTGGAATTATCATTTGTTAAAACTACAGTATGGCTTCAACTAAAATATCATATATGTTTGTCTAAATATTTGTTAACCAAAGTAATACACTTTTGGTTGGGAAATTCACTAAAAATAATATGAATTTTGTATTTTACATTTCTTTTTGTCAAAAACAAAAATATTTGCTTCAAAACAAGTGAAAGACATATTTTTTAATTAAGCCACAAAATTCACTTGCTTAATCCTTTATTATTATGATACATATAATACAGAAAAGTGCATAAACACATGTACAGTTTAATTGATAATTACAAAGCAAATATATGCAATTACCATTCAGGTCAAGAAATGATGACCAGCACTCCAGAAGCAATCTTCTCCAATGCAAAATTCACTTATTACTAATTAAATACTCTTTTTAATTCATCAGAACACAAATTACCCATGGCATTAGACACAATAATTGAAAATGATACTGACTTTTCTTGCTTTAGATACTCTTATTTCCATTTGTCAAGACATGCTATTCCTTCAAAGGAAGTGAACATCATATTCAAGGTACTGGGGGCCTAAGAAAGAGAAATTGGAGTGAGCTGTATTATTTTTACTATGAGGACATGATTCAGATTAACTTTACTTCCTGAAATGGAGATGCCACATTCGTCCAAACTAAACAACTTGGACCACAATATGGTATATTTTACTATGTTTCTTTTGTTTTTTAATTTTTATAGAGATGGGGGTTTCGTTATGTTGCACAGGCTGGTCTCAAACTTCTGGCCTCAAGTGATCCTCCTGCCTCTGCCTCCCACAGTGCTGGGATTACAGATGTGAGCCACTTTACCTGGCCAGTATGGTATATTTTCAAAAGGAGATAATTTCTTTCCACATTTGAGCATTTATCTATTTGAATTAGGTTTAGCCACAAGTAGCAGAAAATCCAGAATTACAATAGTTTACTTTTTCGCATAAGAAATCTGGAGGTAGTCTCTCCAGAGCTGACATGCTGTCCTATGGTACCAGAAAACCAGGTTCCTATCTTTGGTTCTACTTCATACTCCAAGATGGCTATTCACACTCTACCTATCACATTCACACTGTGGAAGAAGATAAGTAGTACAGGGGGAAAGAAAAGAAGGGAGGGAAGGAAAGAAGGGAAGGAGGGAGAGAGAGTAAGAGGGAGTGAGGGAAGGACAGAGGAAAGGAAGGAAGGAAAGAGGGAGGGAGGGAGGGAGGAAGAAAGAATAACCCTTTCCTTTTAAGGACATTTCAAGTTCCTGAAGTTCCACACACTATTCCTGCTTATGTCCTATTGGACTGACATAGCCATATCAAGCTAAAATCTTTTTCTGGACAAAGATGGGCTTACTAAAAACCAAAGATTATACTAAGAAAGAAAAAGAGAACAGATATTTGAAGCAAGCCCCTTTGTGATGGAGAAAGCCCCTTTTTATACTTGTGGTGTTCCACAGGCAAATTTATTCACCATATAAACAGGTCAATCTTTCTTTCAACACAAAAGTAACTTGCATATAGAAAAACATCTAAAATTTATTTTAGAATTTTGAAAATGAGATCTAATTTTTAAAATGTTGATTCAAGATGGCCTATCTTTTTTTTGACATAGCTAATACATATCACCTTTTCTGGAAGTATACTTTGTGATGAAAAAAAGAATGAAAGCCAGATGGAAAATAACATTTTAAAAGGAAAGAATTCAGTACTACTACACAGTTGCATACCACCTGGCAAGCAGACGAAAGGAATATGAATTTGGAGTCCTGCTGGTGAAATCTTATGCCCCTACTGGGCCGGGCTGCAAGGACACCCACCTGCCTATATGTGCCAAGTGTGCTCCCAGTTCTGAATGCAATAGCCTAAAAGAACAAAATGTGTGCCAAGGGTAGGCTTAAAGCAGTATTCCCACAGAATTCACACCATCCCAAAGTGATAATGAAATTTGATTAATTTTGAATATTGAGCATTCATGTCAGTGGAATTATCATAATATTTCCTCAAATACTGTATGAAAAGCTAAGTACCCAGTAATTCTTTAAGTTGGATTAAACTTCAGCCTGCATGACTTCCTTGTCCTATCTCTCAGGATCAAACTATGAAAATAATACCTGAATATGCATGTTTGGGAGGTTTGGAAGAAGCAGATCTTCTGATGATCTGATGGGGTGTGAGAGTTTGTAAGGAGTGTTGATGGGTAATGGCTGCTAGCTGCAGGATCCAGAGAAAGCCTACTTTAACAAAAGACAATTGCAGAATGTATTAGAAACCTCTAGGATTCTACACCACATTTTATTTATAAGCAAATTTTGCTTTAGCAAAGACCTCTAAATTTGTACACTCTCTGCTTTGATTCAAAGATAATAGTTGAAGAATAATATTCCTGCCTTTGAGCCAGGGATAAATGACTGGGAGCTGAAGAGCTACATGTCACCTACCTAGTGACATTATTCACTGGCTAAACAATTGCAAGAGTAAGAAACCAAAGTAGAAGGTAATGTATTCACTCATTCATTTATATTCACCCAAAGGATGAGTCCTCCTGCTTCTGTATTTGGGCTGGGGAAGCTGTATAGTGCTCCAGGACTCAGTCAAGGACAGAGGCTTCCTTAATGGAGGTGGCATTTGGGACAAAAAGATAGTACATGGGACAGCAGTGAGTAAGAAGAAAGAGAAACCACACCTAAAAAGAAGGATTAAAGAACTGCCTCCTTTTTTAAACTTACTGTTTTTTAGAGAAATATTGCTAGTTTATGTAGTTCCTAATATTGTTTGCTCACAAGAAAAGAGTGGTTGTGATATCTTGGTAAAAAATAGATAAAAGCATGACAAATTTCCAAAAAAAGAATCAGCTTTCCTATGAAAAAAATGTTGCTCATCATTATCTTCAGATTTTGTACAGCACATGTACTGATATGCAAAAGGAAGTTTGTGGAGGAAAGTTTGCACTGCAAAATGATTTGGAAAAACCAGGGATCTGAATAGGTAAGGACTGAGCAACTGTTGTAGCACTATAATCTCCTGGCCAAGCAGAGCTGCATCACATGTTACATTGGATAAATAAGTACTTCTGTTTGGGGGTACAGAGTCCCAGTGCTTCCTTTTTGGCTCCAGTCTGTTCTATTGTAATATTACCAGGGTTGCAAAAGAAAAGCCTAAATGGAGATCTAGAAGCAATATTCTGTCAGTCTAAATTTTTAATCTGTAAATGAGCATATATATGAGTCGACAACCCTTCTTTGTAAATTACATTGAATATTATGGTTTTGTAAGCAGGGATTGGTTGGTATGCTGGGTTCATCTGTGCTGTATGTCTGGTTATCCAATGCACAGTAGACATATAATATTATAATTAAGATTGTATTTTAAATTATGTGGATAATTCCTATTTTAAATTATGTGGATAATTCCTGTAATGTGTTTTTAAATATTGTTGTAAATATATATAACATAAAATCTACCATTAAAACCATTTTTAAGTATACAGTTCTGTGGCATTAAGTACATTCACCATCACCACAATCCATCTTCAGAATTTTTTTCATCATAGCAAACTGAAACTCTGTACCTACTATACAAGAACTCCTCATTCCCTCTCCCTCTGGCTATTGTCAACCACCATCCTACTTTGTCTTTATAAATTTGACTATTCTAGGGACTTCATGTAAGTGGAATAAAACAATATTTGTTCTTTTGTGATAGGATTATTTTACTTAAAATAATGTCTTCAAGGTTCATTTATTTTGTAGAATATGTCAAAATTTTCTCCCTTAAGCCAGGCATAGTGGTACATGGTTGTGTCCCCAGCTACTTGGGAGGGTAAGGCCAGAGGATCACTTGGGCACAGGAGTTTGAGTCTAGCACAGGCAATATAATAAGACCCTATCTCTTAAAAAGCTATTTTTCCTTCCTTTTTAAGGCTGAATAATATTTCATTATATGTATATTCCACATTTTGTTTATCCATTTTTCCATCAATAGACACTTGTGTTACTTCCAACTTTTGGCTTTTGTGAATCAACACTGGTGCACAAATATCTGAGTTTCTGCTGTCTTTTGGATATATATCAAAAAATAAAATTGTTGGATCATATGGTACTTCTATTTTTAATTTTTTGAGGAACTGCCAAATTGTTTTTCATAGGAGCTACACCAGAGTGTATTAGGGTTCCCGTTTCTCCATGTCTTCATCAACATTTGTTATTTTCTGTTTTATAGAAGCCATCCTAATGCGTGTGATGTGCTATCTCATTGTGGTTTTGACTTGCATCTCCCTAATGCTTAGTGATATTGGACATCTTTTTTCTGCTTATTGGTCATTTGTATACCTTCTGTGGAAAATATCTATTCAAGTTCTTTGTCATTTTTAAAACAGTTTTTGTTGTTGTTAAGTGGTAGAGAGTTCTTTATATATTCTACATATCAATCCCTATCAGATATATGATCACATAGTATTTTAAGGGAGAATTTAGTCTGCAATGATGGCTGAGTAGCAGTAGAAGACACAGAGAGGTGGATACAAACTGTGTGTAAATAAATGAAACATACTGATAAGCAGGTTTCACAGAGGAAAGAACAAGTAGAAACTAAATACCCTAACATACCCAAATATCAAAATAAAGGGTTTGACCCTTTCACTCTTAGGCAGAGTTGCCCTTTCCCTTTACTTCCCTTTAGTATGGGCCAGGTTCAATGGCTCAACTTGTAATCCCAGCACTTTGGGAGGCTAAGGTGAATGAGTGTCTAAGACCATGGGTTCGATACCAGCCTGGGCAACTTGGCGAGACCTCATGGCTACAAATGAGCCAGGCGTGGTAGCACGTGCCTGTAATTCTGGCTGCTTGGAAGGCGGAGGTGGAAGGATAGCAGGAGCCCAGTAGGTGACCGTGAGTGTGTCACTGCACTCCAGCCTGGGTGACAGAGTGAGACTCCAACTCAAACAAACAAACAAACAAACAAACAAACAAAAACCCCTTTAGTATGGGGATCTGGAGTTACCTCAAGTTCTGACCCATTTTTCCCAGATCCCCAAAAACTACATCAAAAACTACCCTAGATAGATCAGTAATTTGCTTTAGAGGAATGTTTCTCAAACTTCTTTCACTTAACAATTTTGCCATCTTTACATATCTAACATTTTCTAACACTTTTTATTGCCATATTCACAAGTACCTAACATTTTCTAACATGTTTCTTTAAATCAACTCAATTTTGAAAATTAAATTTATTTTAAAAGGAAACCTTAAAATCAGTATTGTATATTGAAAATCAGAATCAGGTGTCCTTCAGGCACAGCAGATCACAAACATCAGTTACTCCTTTGTCATCCAGAACATCCCTTGCTGTTGGCACTAAATAAGCATAACTTCTCTCTAATGGAGAACCCAGTTACATCTGCCAGCATGCTGGCTTGAGGATGTTTTTTGAACAAAGGTGCTATTCAGTATACAGCTTGCACTTATGCACAAGTTTGTGCCCAGGTATTACCATCTCAAGTGTCTGTTTATATCATACTTTGGGAAACATTGCTCTAGCCTGTAGAACACTTCTTGAGATTTTATTCTTGGAGAAAAAGCAACAGACTCCCACAGGGTATGCTCTGTATATGTGAGTGAAATGAAAGGGGGATAGAGGCCTAACTGATCCATCTATCAGTTATCTGAAGTTTTAACTCAGTAGTTCTTTAACTGTGTGGTCTCAAGATCCTTTGGCATCCATAAAAATTACTGAGGACTCCAAAAAGCTTATGTTTATTTGGGTTTTATCTATTGGTATTTACCATATCAGAAATTTTAAAATACTTAAAACTAAAAAATTTTAAAATATATATAAATTCATTAAAAATAAGCTAATTGGCTGGGCGCGGTGGCTCAAGCCTGTAATTCCAATTTGAGAGGCCAAGGCAAGAGGATTGCCTGAGCCCAGGGGTTCGAGACCAGCCTGGGCAACTTGGTGAGACCTTGTCTCTACAATATATCAAAAAGTTAGCTAGGTATGGGAGCATGTGCCTGTAGTTCTGGCTACTTGGAAGGTTGAAGTGGAAGGATTGCCTGAGCCCAGCAGGTTGACACTGGGGTGGCCGTGAGCGTGCCACTGCATTCCAGCCTAGGTGAAAGAGTGGGACTCTGACTCAAAAAAAATTTAATAAGCTAATTACATGTTAAGTATTTTCTTAAATTAAAAATGCTTATGTATTTCAAAATAACAATGGCTTTGCTTACATATTGTAAATCTCTTGAATATCTAACAATGGAACTCAGCTGAATTCATATGCTTTTGCAATGTTTTTTGCAATGTTACACATCATGTAGCCTCTAGAAAATTATAGTGTGCACTCATGAGAGTAAAAAACCCAAATAATGTTTTAGAATTATGATGATAAGTTTTAACTTCATAGATCTTCTGAAATTGTGTTGATCATTCCGAGATCATAACTGAACACTCTGCTTTAATTCACGTAGAGGTAGCATAGTACAGTGATTTAGAAGGTAGGTCCTCCAGCTCAGCTGCTTTTTTTACTTGTTTGGCTTTGGCCAAGAAATTTAACTACTTTGTACCCTAGTATTCTTAATGATAAAGAGAAGATAATAATGAAGTGATACACACAAGGATATATAACTGTGAAATTAGAAAAATAAAATGGGACCTTGGAAGAGAAGTATATTCAAGTGCTCAATCTAGTCTTAAACAAGAAGTTCATTGTTATTTTTATTTGTATTTCTTATTTTATATAATATTGAACATTTATTATTGGCCATTTGTATTTCTTTTTGTGACTCACCTATCAGAATCTACTTTTCTGTTGAGTTATTGGTCTTTTTGCTAGTTTTAGGAGCTCTTGTATAGTATATGCATTAACTTCTCTATTCATTTATGTATTGCAATTATTTTCTCAAATCCATAACTCCATAACTTATCTATTAACTTTACTTGTGGTATTTTTTAATCATAAAGAACTTTTACATTTGTGTATGCCAAATCTATTCATTTTTTTCTCTGTGGCTTCTGGGTTCTACTATACTCAGACTAAAACTATTCTCCTTATCTCCTCACTTGATAGTGATGGAAAAAGAAACAAAAAAGCGATTCCATATTTTATTTTACTACTTTAGTACTTTACTTTTCAACATTTAGATATTCAATACATTAAGACTTTTAGAGTATGACGTAAAGAGGGGACCTAACTTTCTTCAGAATGGGTAGACATGTTTCAATATCTCTTAAATACTCCATCAATTTGCTACTGATTTAGAATGTCTCCTTTATAATACACTAAATTCTCATACCCACATTTTTGAACTCTCTATTTTGATTAAGTTGTATTTATCTCTTCCATTATCTATAACATACATTTTAAATTACTTTAATCTGAAGTAAATTTTAATGTGGAGTATAAAAGACTTCCCCTCATTATTCTTTCTCATAATTTTGAATTGATTTCTCAGGATAAATTTTAGAATCAACTTGTCCAATACAAACTTTATCCTCAAAGTTATGATTGTGATTGGAACTGTACTACATTTATATATGAATTTAGAAGTATCTCCAAATATTGTTATTCCATCCAGGAAATTAAATGGATTTAAATTAGTCAAATAACTTTATGTTCCTCAATAATTTTTTTATTTTTAATTTCACTGTGTCACCCAGGCTGGAGTGTCATAGCATGCCAATGGCTACCACAGCCTCGACCTGCTGGGTTCGAGCACTCCTTCTTTCTCAACCTTCCAAGTAGCTGGAACTACAGGCACGTGCCACCATGCCTGGCTAGTATTTTGATTTATTGTAGAGACAAGGTCTTGCCATGTTGCCTAGGCTGGTCTTGAACCCCTTGGTTCAGGCAATCCTCTCATCTCTGCCTCCCAAAGTGCTGGGATTACAGGCATGAGTCACTGTGTCCAGCCACTCTCAATAAATCTTTTAAGATGTTCTCAATATAGTTCTTGATATTTTTTAAAAAATATATTCACAGGTATTAAATGGGATATCCTATGAAGATCTGTTTATGATTATCAACCTCAGCTAGGATAAAAACTGCATGGCAGATATAAGCATATGACTGTAAATTTTCTTTTGTACAATATTTTTGTTTTGCTTCGTCCTGGAAAATAGAAGTTAAGGTATT
This sequence comes from Carlito syrichta, assembly GCF_000164805.1. Lineage (NCBI taxonomy): Eukaryota > Metazoa > Chordata > Mammalia > Primates > Tarsiidae > Carlito > Carlito syrichta. Next base: position 281,176 of record NW_007252898.1, on the reverse strand, counting down.
GATACTCAAGGTTTACATGGTGAACAAAACACATTCAGAGTTAAAGATGATTTAGTATTGACTAACATTAAGCTGTTTATCTACTAACTCTGTCTGATCCATTAAATTTTCCCCCCTCAGCAAGGTAAAGTGTTGAGACAACAGTTGACTTTAGTCCTTCATCTGGGTCTTGGAAAGAGAAAAGTCAGCAAGACATAAGCTCCCTGGGTCTAATGAAATATTCTCAATCACATATATAAAAATCACTTGGAGAGCTTATTAAAACAGAATTTGCATTTTTAACAAGTTGACTGGTGAAGCTGACTCTGTTAGTCCAACAAGTACACATTGGGAACCACTGTTCTTATGTAATAACTTTAGGAGAGATGTTCCCCTTGCTCAGAGGAAGATGCAGGTACTGATGGTAGAGACAGCATTATAACAGCTCTGATCACAGTAAGAATTACTTGTTGGGGGCCTGGTGTGGAAATCCTAGCACTTTGGGAAGCTGAGGTGGAAGTATCATATCAGCCCAGGAGTTCAAGATTAGCCTGGGCAAAACAGTGAGACTGTCTCTAAATACATCTCTACTAAATAAATAAAGCTGTACATTTTTCTGTGGGCTTAGGCTGATTCATATTCCATACATTTTCATATGGAGTGTTCTAGGTTTTAAATTTAAATACAAATTTAAATTTGTATACAATTTTTAATCTCAAATTTCACTTCTTCTATGATCCAGTAATTATTTTGTAGTGTTTAAAAGCTTGGTAAACTAAGTCTTTTTTTAATGTGTTTGTTTGTTCATTCATTCAACACATTTATTAAGCATCGACTATAAGCAACGTGCTTAGGATTTATGAGGTAGCAAAAGAGATACTGATCTCTACTATTAAGCATACTTTATGGGGCAGAAGATAGACAATGAATATAATATATAAATTATATAGCATGCTAGAAGGTGAGAAGTGTCGTAAGTAAAACAAAAACAAAAAAGAGCAGAGAAAAGAAAATCATAGGTACAGGAGGAGCTGAATTTTAAATATGATGATCAAGGTAGATCCCACTGAGCAGGTGAAATTTAAAGAAAGAGTTTTAAAAGGTCAGGGAATTAGCCAAGTGAAAATATAGCAGAAGACTAAAACAGCTTGTGCAAAAGCCCTAAATTAGTAGCATGCTCAGAATAGCAAAAGTGGAAAACTGGGGATGAGGTGAGAGAGCCAAGAGAACCTAGTTCATGTAGGGCTTTTAGGCCATGGTTATGACTTTACATATCTCTATGAGTGAAATGGGAGTCACTGAAGAATTCTGAGCAGATGACTGATCCAACATAATTTACATTTTGAAAGCATCACTGGCTGGTATGTTGAGCATGGACTATAGGGAACAAAGGTGGAAGCAGGCAGCAAATGAGTAGTAATCCAGGTGAGAGATGACAGCAGAATGAATCACAGTGGTAGCAGTAGAGGAACTGAGAAGTGGTCAGTTCTTAGAAGTAGTTCTAATTCAAAAGTAAAGCCAACAGAATTTCTTGATAGAATGGATGTGGGGGTAAAAGAGGAAAGTCAAGGATGACTCCAAAGTCTTTAGCATTAGCAACAAGAAGGATGAGTTTATGCAAGTAAATGAGGATGACTATTGCACAGGCTTAGGGCTGAACATCAGAAGTTTGGTTTTAGATGTTTTGTTTTTGAGATGTTTGACTGTCTTCATATGGAGATGTTGAGTGGGTAATTAGATACAAGAATCTGGATTTCAGGACAGGTCAAAGTTACATATAAATTTAGTAGTTGTCAGCAAATAGGTGGTCTTGAAAGTCATGAAACTGGATTAGATCCCCAAGAGGTATAGATGGAAAAACACAGACTGAGCCCTGGGACATGCCAATGTGAAGAGATCTGGGGAAACTATCATATCAGTAAAGGAGACACCAGTAATGTAGAGAGAAAACATAGGGTGGTATGCTGGAAATCAAGTGAAGAAAGTTTATCAAGAAGAGGGAAGTGACATACTTTGTCAAATGTTGCTGATAGGTCAAATATTAGGATTGAAGATGGATCACTGGAATTAGCACATGAAAGCTATTAGTGACCTTGATAAGAGCATTTGTTGTGTGATAGGGGAGAAAGACTGATTAGAATAGGTTCATGTGAGAATGAGAAGAGAGGAATTTGAAACAGTAAATATAGACTATTATTTCCAAGGTGCTGTGTTGCAAAGGGGAGCAAAGAAACAGGACAGTGATGGGCAAGAGAAGTAGTATTACGAGTCTTTTGGTTTGTTTTTAAAGATGGGAGAAATAACAGAATGTTTGAATGCTGGAGGAAAGAATCTAGACTGGTGGCAAAAACTAGTTAATGTAGAAGAGAGAAGGAAGAATTACTGCATCAACATCAAGTAGGTAATAGAGAATGTGATCTAGTACAGGAATCAGTCAATTTTTTTTCTGTAAAGTGCTAGTCAGTAAATATCTTAGGCTTTGTGCACTACACAAGGTCTCTGTTGCGTATACTTTTTTTCTCCCCAACATTAAAAAATGGAATAGCCACTTTTGGCTTATGGACTTTACAAAAACAAAGAGCAAGACTTGGTCCACATTTGTATTTTGTCAGCTCTGATCTAGTATACAAGCAAAGAGGCTGATTTGGATAAGCGCGTAAGGACCATGCATAGCAGTGCATAGTAATAGGCTGGAAATCAGAGTATATGAGTTCAGATGATGCTAGATAAACAGATGTAGTGGCAGAATATTGCTTATTATTGCTTTGGTTTTCTCTAAAAATTAGGAAAAAGAGTTATCACTGAGGGTAAGCCTGGGGCTAGAAAGTGTTAGCTAATTGAATTGAGGAGGATTATATGAAACAGCATAAGAAAAAGAGTGCTATGGTTTGAATGGGTCCCTCAAAATTCAAAAATGTTGAAATCCTAACCCCAAGATGATGTATTAGAAGATGAACCATATGGAAGATGATAGGTCATGGGGATAGAGCCCTCATGATTGGGACTAGTGCCCTTAGTGACCTTATAAAAGAGGCCTGAGAAGGAGTCATCTTCCCTTCCACCACAGTGAAAAGGTACTATTTATGAACCAGAAAGCAGGCCCTCACCAGATATCAAATTTGCTGATGCCTTGATTGTGGACTTCCCAGCATCCAGGACTGTAAGGAATCAATTTCTGTTGTTTATAAGTCACTCAGTTTATAATATTTTGTCATAACAGCCTGAACTTGAACAAACTTGGAATAAATATAATTGAATTGCCTGGCAACATTTTGAGATCACAAGGGGTTTGTGTTCAGGAATTTAAAGTGAAACCTTTGCATTTTTCTTCCAGTGATGTTCAGCTACATGGGAGCAAGAGTGGAGAAAAAGAACAATGAGTAGGGTTATGGTTTTGCCAGTGAGTATAAATCAAGAAAGAAAATCAAGGGCCAATGGAGTGATAAATGGTTGACTAAGGAATTTGAGCACAGTGAGGAGAAAAATAAGGGAGAGGGTCAGTGAAACAGTTATAAGATTAATATACTGAAATTACCAATGGAAGAATTATTAGGAACCACAGATCTAGAGGGGGAAAGCTGAAAAGACAGGAGGTGGTCATCAGAGAGGGGGATGAATGAAACTGAAATACTTGAGGATTTGCAGTTACTGGTAATAAGTAGCTCTAAGTAGGGAATGAATGACCAAGGGAGTGGTTTAAGTAGGTTGCAAAGAGAAGAGGTATCTAAAAGCTGGAGGTCAACGTATTAGAAAGATTATTGATGTGCATATTCAAACCACCAAGAACTAAGGCGGGAGCACTGAAGAGACTGACAATAAATCAGCAGTTAAAAATCAAGAAATAAAATTAACTTTTGTTCACTTCAGGTTTTAATTCATGGAGACTTGAAAGGTAGTTTTTAAGATTTCTACTTTTCAAACCGGGCTTGGTGGCTCAGCCTGTAATCCCGCGCCTTGGGAGGCTGAGGTGAGTGGATTACCTGAGCCCGCGGGTTCGAGACCTGCCTGGGCAGCAAGACCTCATCTCTACAATAAATCAAAAAATCAACCGGGTGTGGTAGCACATGCCTGTGGTTCCAGCTACTCGGAAGGCTGAGGCGGAAGGATCACCGGCGCCCAGCAGGTCGAGGCTGTGGTGGCCGGGAGCGGCCACTGCACTCCAGTCTGGGCGACAGAGTGAGACTCCAACTCAAAAAAAAAAAAAAAAAAGATTTCTACTTTTCAAAATTCACTAAGGTTTTCTATGTGGCCAACTTTATGATTAATATTTGGAGCTGTTCCTTGGGCATAAGAATGTAAATTCCCTACTTGTGAAATACAAAATTTATAAATTTTTTCATTAGGCTGTGCTTAGTGAATACAAAAAGTGATGGCTTGGATATGAAACTGGTGGCAACAAATTAAAGCAACTGGATAGAGCAAGAGCTATTTGGGAAGTCAGTAAGTCGTCTTTTTTGATAGTGTCATTTGATGCACAGAAATTTTAATTTTGATGAAATCTACTTGTGTTGTTGGTGTCATACCTAAGAATCCATTGCCAAATTGAAGATTATGTAGATTTACTCCAACATTTTCTTTTAAAATTTTATAGTTTAATTCTCATATTTAGATATCTGATCCATTTTACTTAGTGTTTGCATATGGCATGAGGTAAGAGTCCAAATTCATTCTGTTACATGTAGATATCCAGCTTCCTCAACATTTGTTGAAAATAGTATTCTTTCCTCTGTGATCTATCGATATGTGTGTTAAAAATCAACTGACCATAGATGTATGGGTTTATTTCTGGGCTCTCAATTCTATTCCATTTTCCTGTACATCTAATCTTATGCCAGTAACACACTGTTTTGATTACTGTGTTTTGCAGTAAGTTCTGAAATCAGGAAATATGTATCCTCTAATTTTGCTCTTTTTAAAGATTGTTTTGAGATCTTTGCACTTCCTTATGAATTTTAGGATTAACTTTCCCATATCTGCATAAATGACATTGAAATTTTGTTATGAATTTCACTTAATTTGTAGATCAACTTGGGGAGTATTGCTATTTTAACAATATAAAATCTCCCAGTACATGAACATGAAATACCTATTTATTTTGGTCTTTTAAAACTTCTTTCAAGAATATTTTATAGTTTTCAGTATACCAGTCCTACATCTCATTTAAATTTATGTCTTAGTATTATTCTTTTTGATGCTATTGTACATAGAATTGTTTTCTTAATTCCACTTTGGAATGTTCATTGCAAGAGTACAGAAACACAACTGATTTTTTTAATGATAATCCTATATCCTGTGACATTGCAGTATTACCTCTAATAATTTTCCGGGAATTCCAGTTGGTCATGGTATATAATTCTTTTAATACACTGCCAAATTCACTTTTGTTAAGGATTTGCACACCTATATTCATTAGGGATATTGGTTTGTAGTTTTACTTTCTTGTAATGTCTATATCTGGCTTTGGTAGTAGGTTCATGCAAGCATCATAGAATAATTCCTTTCCTCTATTTTTTTTTTTGAGTTGGAGTCTCACTCTGTCGCCCAGACTGGAGTGCAGTGGCCGCTCCCGGTCACCGCAGCCTCAACCTGCTGGGCTCCGGCGATCCTTCCGCCTCAGCCTTCCAAGTAGCCAGAATTACAGGCATGCGCTACCACACCGGGCTGATTTTTTTATTTATTGTAGAGATGAGGTCTTGCTGCCCAGGCGGGTCTCGAACCCACGGGCTCAGGCAATCCACTCACCTCACCTCCCAAAGGCGCGGGATTACAGGCTGAGCCACCGAGCCCGGCTCTTTCCTCTAATTTTTGTAAGAGCTTGAAGGGATTGGTGTTGTTGTTGTTTGTTTTTCTGAGTTGGAATCACTCAACTGGAGTGCAGTGGCATGCTCATGGTCACCCCAGTGTCTACCTGCTGGGCTCAGGTGATCCTTCTGTCTCAGTCTTTCAAGTGGCTGGAACTACAGGGGCACGCTACCATGCCCAGTTAATTTTTTGATTTATTGTAGAGATGAGGTCTTGTCAAGTTGCCCAGGTTGGTCTCAAACCCTTGGGCACAGGCAATCCTCTAGCCTCGGCCTCCCAACATGCTAGGATTACAGGCTTGAGCCACTGTACCCAGCCGAGATTGGTGTTTTTTGAATGTTTGATGTCACCAGTGAAGTCACATGGTGTGGGTTTTTCTTTCTTGGAAGGTTTTTAAAAACTGATTTTCCCCCTAATAACTATTATAGGTAACTTCTTGAGTTAGTTTAGTAGTTTATGTGCTTCTAGAAATTTCATCTAGGTTATCTAATTTATTGGCATACAAATTTTGTTTTGAGTTGGGGTCTCATGCTCTTGTTGATTCCTTGTAGATTTAAAAATCATACAGGAAAAAGTACAATAATACTGTTATATCTACATATGTAGTTACCTTTACTATATGTGGATGCGAGTATGGTCTAGTGTCCTTTAATTTCAGGCTAAAAGATTTCCTTTAGTATTCTTTGTAGGGCAGGTCTACTAGTGATATACTCTCTCAGTTTTTGTTTATCTGTGAATGTCTTAATTTCTTCTCCACTTTTGAAGGATTTTTTCCCCTGGTTATAGCAATCTTGGTTGCCCCCATTTTTCTCCAGCACTATGAATATGTCATTCCACTACCTTCTGGCCTCCAAAGTTTCCAGTGAAAACTCAGCTGTTAATCTTATTGAGGGTTCCTTGCATGTGAGGACTTGCTTCTATCTTGCTATTGTCAGGATTCTGTCACTGATTTTCAAGTCTGATTATATGTCTTGGTGTGGGTCTCTGAGTTTATCCTACTTGGGGTTCATAGAACCTCTTGAACATCTAGATTCATGTCTTTCTTCCAAGTTGGGACGTTTTTGACCATTATTTCTTCAAATATTCTTTTTGTCCCTTTCTCTCTCTCTTCCTCTTGGGATTCTCATTATGCGTAAATTGGTGTGCCTGATGGAGTCCTACAGATCTCTTAAGCTCTGTTTGTTTTTCTTGTTTTTCCTGTTTGCTCAATTAAATTTTAATTTTAATTGACCTATCTTGATATCTGTTTATTCTTTCTTATGACTTCTCAAGTCTACTGCTGAATCTGTCTAGTGAATTTTTAGTTTTAGTTATAATACTTTTCAACTCCAGAAACTGTATTTGTTTTCTTTTTGTAATTTCCATCTCTTTATTTGGTGAGATATTTTTCTCCTGATTTCCATTAATTCTTTGGCTATAGTCTCCTTGGTCTCTTCTAGCATGTCTAAAAAAGTTGATGAAAGGTCTTTGTCTGGTATAGACAATGTTTGTGCTTCTTCAGGGGCAATTTCTATTAATTTTTTTACTGTGTATGGGTCCTACTTTTTCTTTTGCCTGCTTTATAACTATTTGTTAAAAACTAGAGCTAAAAACTAGTAACTCTGAAAAGCAGATTCTTCTTCCTCCCCAGAGTTTGCTGTTGCTACTTGTTGTAGCTGCTATTGTTTGGTAACTTTTTCTGAACTTTGTAAAGTCTTGGCCTTGATGTTTATGGTCAATTAAGTTTCTGCTCTATTAGCTAGTGATTCAACAAAGATTTTCTTAAATGCTTGGAACCACAACAAAATGAGAAACAAAACAAAACAAAAATCCCAGTCTTTGACAGTGGGATGTGTGTGTTTGTTGGAGCACACCTTCAAAACTCAGCTGGGCAACTTACAAAACCTCCTTAGCATTCACTTCCTATGTGAGAAGAGCCTGAAAGTTAGCCAGAAGTGAGAGATCAGGGTCTTCACAGGACTCTTCTGAGCATTTGCCCTATCCTGGGTGTTCATGTGGCCCTTTGTATTCCCAGGAATATGTGGGAGCTTTCAAAGCCCTTATTTCTCAAAGTATCTTACTCTCCAGCTTTTCCTCCCAGGCTTTTTGGTGTGTCCATTGTTTGTCTTCACTGTTATTCTTTGCCTCAGATGACAAAAGCTAAAAGTTTTGCCTATAAATATTTTTGAAAACTGCTTCCTATAGAGTCACCTTTCTGTCTTGGGAGATTTTAGAGTTAGGTGAACTAAAATAAAACACAAATCTTTGAAAAGAAGTTCATTTTTCTCCCTTTGGCACCAGGAGCCCACACCAGAAATGCATACAACAGAAATGTCTTCAAAACTGTTGTGGAACTGGGGATGCAGCGATGTGGCCAAGGTAAGTTTAAATGATACAAAGTTCTCCTCCTAAGAGTCACCTATCTTTCAAAAAAAAATGTCTGCCTGGTCATTATAAACCATTTGCATAATGATTTGGAATTTTTACCAATTTATTCACTGCTTTTCTGGAGAGTTGGGCTCTTGGAGGGACCTACTCTCCATTTTCACTGATGTAACTTCCACGGGGCTGATTCTTGAAGAACGTTGACATTTGGTTGTGCAATAGATGAGGATGAGTCTGTGAAAAGGAATAAAAGGAGCAGTTGGAGAAGAAAGAAGAAAATAATGTGTTGTGCCACAGAAGCCAAGAAAGAAGGGCAATCAATGCAAAGGAAGTAGCTATCAATGTCAAATATACTGAGATCAAGTAAGAAAAATCTTGGAAATTGTTCATTAAAGAAGTAATTTGTAACCTTAAGACTATTTCTCAATGGGGTAATATTTTGAGCGGGACAATTCTTCAATATGAAGGATTGTCCTGCACATTGCTGTATGCTTGGTATCTTTGACCTCTGACAACTAAACACCAACAGCATCCCTCATCCTGAAATTACACATACTTAAAATACACAAATTATAATTAAAAAAAATACTGCCACACATTTCCAAATTCCCCCTGGAGAATCAGCATTGCCTCTTGAAGAACCACTATCTTGGAAAAATCTATTCTGATAATGTTTTGCAGCTAGATGTCAGATTGTAGTAACTTAAAATGTGAATGGGGAGGGAAGAAGGAAACCAGAGATACCACAGACAAGAGGTTTGGCCGAAGTAAGAATATAGGGTCAAGGAAAGGTTTTTTAGAGATAGGATTCAGATATGATTAAAAACCATTGGAAATGATCCAGATGAAAGAGTGTTTGAATATAGAAAGGAGGGATAATTGACAGAATATGGTAACTGAAGTTGAAAGAAAGCACAGGTAAAGAAAGTGACCTTAGATAAAAGGGTTTTTCTTTCTCTTCAAAGTAGGATTTATTATGAAGACAGAAAAGCTCCAAGAGTGGGAGGGGACCTGAAAGAGGTTGCCCAGATAGGAGGCTTAACTCCAGCTTTGAAAACAGTGACCTTAGGACAATATAGTAGCATCCTAACTAGTTTCCCTGCTTACTTCTTTGCCATTTAGGCTATTCTCAACACAGTAGCCAATGCTACTTCTCTGCTCATAACTCTCCAGTGGCTTCCCACCTTATTCAGAATAATAGCCAACCACCTTATAATGGCCTTACCCACTCTCTTTTAACCTATCTAACCTCATTCCTTAATACTCTCCCACTCAGTCATAATCCTTCAACCAGAGCTTTTTTTTATTGTTCTTGAACACACCAGGCATATTCTTGCCTAAGATCTTCTCTCTTGCCGTTTCCTTTGCCAGGAACACTCCTCTCCAGACACCCACATAGCTTTGTACTTCATCAGCTTCAAGTCTTTGCTTAAATGTCATCTGTTCAATGACCATTTTATTTGAAAATATTTATTTGTAAATCCAACATTTTCTCTTACTCCACTGTTCTCTGTAGCACTTACTACTTTCTAAATGTCAGTTACATACTTTATGACTATCTTTTCCCTCTAGAATATAAGCTCCAGAAAGGAAAAGATTTTTGTTTGTATTGTTCCTAGATGGATTCCCAGCATATAATGGATGCTCAATATGTGTTTGTTGAGTAGGAGAGAAGGATAAAATGCATGAAGATATATTTCCATATTTGAAGTCAGGAAGAAATTTCCAGTTGGTGGTTTCAGTTTGGGAGAAAGGAGGTGGTATTTTTTTTTTCCTTTTTTTATGTTAGATGAGTAATGTGCTGATGTCATAACAAGGTTTCAGGGAGGCACATCTCATATACGTGCATGAAAACTCAATAATCACATTTATGAACTATCAAAGGATCATCTTCTGAGAGTGAAGGGTAGATAGTAAAGTGAGGGAAAGATTTGAGAAAAGTGGAAGCTTGAAAATTTGGAACAGGTAAGAGTCAGCAGGTATGGTGGTGTGTGCCTGTAGTTCCAGCTACTTGGAAGGCTGAGGTGGAAAGATCGCCTGATCCCAGCAGGTCGAGGCTGCGGTGGCCATAAGTGTGCCACTGTACTCTAGCCTGGGTGACAGTGAGACTCCAACTAAAATAAAAATAAAAATAAAAAGAGTCAAAAAGAGATATGTTAACACTGCCTAGTTGTACTGAGGGTCCATTTGATTTTAGTGATCATGAGACAGTAGCTGATTGGTCTATTCAATTCTATAGTCTTCAGCAGTGTGCAACTGCTCAGAGGACCTGAGAAAGTAAATAGTTAGGTTAATTCGGGCTGAAGGTTTGTCAGACATAGGCAAAGGGTTTAGGATATGGTTCTCAATATTAGCTGCTTTGGTAGGTATCCCCTGGAAGAACTTTTAAAAATAGCTAGACATGAGTCAACAAGTATTTTTCCCAGGATCTACTGATTACTTTGTTTACGCTATTCCTGTCTAGAAAGATATACAATATATTGATATGGTGGTGTAGTGAAGGTTTTATTTCCCTTCACTAAATAGTAATTTTTGTTGCAGATTTCCTATTTTTCCTCATAATTGAATGACAGCCTCACATCACAAACCTGAGAACCCAAGGTCTCTCCTTTGGTTAGGTGTTGTAGTCAAGATATAAATTCCATAAAAGCAGAGACCAAGTGATTTTGCTTAACACTATGTTCCTAAGATCTGACACAAAGAAACTCAAGAATTTTTTTTCCTTTTTGAGTTGGAGTCTCACTCTGTCGCCCAGACTGGAGTGCAGTGGCCACTCCCGGCTACCGCAGCCTCGACCTGCTGGGCTCCGGAGATCCTTCCGTCTCAGCCTTCCACGTAGCTGGAACTACAGGCGCGCGCTACCACGCCCGGCTGTTTTTGATTTATTGTAGAGATGAGGTCTCGCCTGCCCAGGCGGGTCTTGAACCCGCGGGCTCAGGCAATCCACTCACCTCAGCCTCCCAAAGGCATGGGATTACAGGCTGAGCCACCGAGCCTGGCAAGAATTTTATTTATTTTTTTCTAGAAAGCAGGATTTATTAAGAGGACAGAAAAGCTCCCACAGCGGGAGGGGACCCAAAGAGGTTGCCCCAATAATACTTTTGAATGACTATGTGATAACAACCAGTAGTAAAATGTGTATGTGCCAGGTACCACTAAATTACTTACATAATTTCAATAACTTTTCACAAACAGCTCTATATCCTATCAAGCCAAGTTTAGAGACAAGGAACCATGACCCCTGATACTTAAGTAATTTGCCCAAGGCCACAATGCTAGTCAGATAATAATGTAACTTAAACTCTCCATTGTGCCATTTTGACTTTAAAACCCATGCTTTTAATCACTGATTTCCTAGGTTTGAGAGGAAGGCAAGGATAGAGGAAAAAAAGAAATGAAAAGACATAGGTGAAAATTTCAGTGAAATCATCCTTAGTTTATGACACTTTAGAAACTGCAGCAAAGGTTTTTAAAGCCCATTTCACAACTAGAGGCTTAAAGATTTCATGTATTGATTTTTCCTCCTCCAATAGGATCATGTTAAACTCTTAGAAACCTACAGCATATACACTATAGTTCTTCCCTTCTCTGGGTTGACATGTGTTAGATCTATTGGTTGAAATATGGGTCTTTTGCTCATTTGTAAACTTGATATGTCACATTAGATAGCAATACTAGAAATCTCCTTCAGATTTGCTATATACACAAATTAAGGTGAGTTTTCAAATATATATTTATGTGTATAAGGCATATCCAGCTTTTTCTCATCTGATTTGTGAGATCAGATCTGGATTTATAATTCTTTCAGAAGGCAGCCAGAAATAGAATCATGCTTTTTCCTGAGAATTTGTAGGCAAATATCCTTTCATTCAACAAACATTTATGATACATCACACAAAGTCTTCATTCTAGTGAGAGATAACCAATACACAAGGTTTAAGACAAGAAGAACAGGGTAAGGGAGACAGATGGTAGATGATGCCATTATATAGAGTTCCCAGGAAAGACCTTTGTAACAAGGTGAGATTTAAGCAGAGACCTAAAGAAGTGAGCCTACTTGGTACTATGGAGAGGAGCATTCCAGGCAGAGGATCCCAGGCAGTAGTGCAAAAGTCCTGAGACAGACACATGTTTGACATACTGAAGAAACAGGGAGGACAGAGGTAGGAAAAGAATGAAAGAGTTGGCCGGGCTTGGTGGCTCAGCCTGTAATTCCAGCACTTTGGGAGGCTGAGGCAAATGGATTGCCTGAGCCCGTGGGTTTGAGACCAGCCCTGGGAACTTGGCAAGACCTCGTCTCTACAATAAATAAAAAATTAGCCAGGCATGGAAGCTCATGCCTGTAGTTCTGGCTACTTGAAAGGTTGAGGCAGAAGGATTGCCTGAGCCCATTAGGTTGATGCTGGGGTGGCCATGAGCGAGCCTCTGCACTCCAGCCTGGGTGACAGAGTGAAATGCCAACTCAAAAAAAAAAGAAAGAATGAAAAAGTCACCTAAACCTGAATTGTACTCTGCATCTTTAAAGTGGAAAAAAAAAATAGAACAAAGTCAAGTCACTGGATAAGAAGCCAAAGGTGGCTGGGCACAGTGGCTCATACCTATAATCCCAGCACTTTGGGAGCCCACGGGTTCGAGACCAGCCTGGGCAACTCAGTGATACCTCATCTCTACAATCAATAAAAAAACTAGCCAGGCATGGTGGTGCATGCCTGTAGTTCCAGCTACTTGGAAGTCTGAGGCTGTGGTGATTGTGAGCATGCCACTGCACTCCAGCCTGGGCAACAGAGCGATTCTGACTCAAAAAAAAAAAAAGCCAAAGGAACACAGATAGGGGCAGTTTACATAGGGTCTTGTGGATCATGGTTAGAATTTTGGCTTTTATTCTGAAATGGGAAGCCACTTGTGGGTTTTAAGGTTGAAATGTTATTATTGGTCTTTTAAAGGGTAATTAGTCTGCTGGGTGAGAGAGCAAGCAAATGTAGAGGCAGGGATAGAAGTGGAAAATCAGAAGGCCTTTGCCATGGTCCAGGCATAAGACGATAGAGGCTTGGACCAGAGTGAATGTGATGGAAGTGGGGAACAGAGATAGGATTCTGGACATATTTTGAAGGTAATGTTGGCAGGAGTTGCTGATGAAGTCCCTGAGGTATAAAAGAATCAAAGAAGACTTCAAAGTTTTTAGCCTCAGCTGAAAGAATGGAGTTGTCATTTCATGAGATTGGGAAGATCTCAGCAGGATTTGTTTGGAAGTGGGGAGAGTAAGAGTTTAGTTTTGGATATATTAACCCTTTGTACTTGGATGTCCCCTCTGAGGGGGCACTGTAAATATAGCAAACCATGCTGGTGATTATACAGGACAAACTCACATAAGCACAGATTTTTAAAAAATGTATGTTTCCTTGAAGTTTTCCATTCAAAAACAAGCAAGAATCTATGTCCCATTTGAAATTTGTCAAGCTTCTAATCAATCGTTGAGAAGTCGTTTTCGGGAATCACAAGTGCATCTTTCCACATCATTGCTGAACAATAGACTGGACAACAAATTACATATTATTAACGTGTGAGGAAGAAAACGAAACTGCATTGTCTGCTGGATAGAAAAACACCAGGTAGAAAATGGCAAACAAATTACTGTTGCAGAACATGTATCAATGAACCTGCGATGCATGTCAGTGACTTTCATGTTACCACACATTAGAAAAATGATGTAAAATTTTGATTTGTCCTAAGTTCCTCAAATCCCAAAATTTCATTATGTCAAATATCATTACAATAAACTAATGGACAGATTCCAATGCTATACTATTTAATATGAAGTGATGCGTTTTTCACTGTTTCATAAGAAAGTACAGCTGAGTTGCTGGTAGGTGATCCCCAAGATGTCTCTGAGTACAAAGGGCTAAGTCTGTGATGTCTGTTAGATATTCAGGCAATGCTACAGACTAGGCAGCTGAGTGCAAACCTAGTGGTTATAGGAAACATGTAGGCTAGAGATTTAAATAAGATTTCATCTAAACAGAGATCTGAATGGGATGGCCTAGGAAGAGAGAACACAGAAGTGGTATAAATTGTGAGACTAAAATATCCTGGGCAACCTAGCATTTAGAAGCTGGAAAAAGAGGAGGAACCAGTAAGGACACTAAAGATCAACCATTTAGGAAGGAAGCAAGAGATAAACATAATGGGATCCTGGTAGGGAACATAAGGAGCTTCCAGAAGAAGAAAGTAATTAGTTGTGTCAAATGCTGCTAAGGGAAGCATAACTGAGAAATAATAATCAGATGTGAGAACATGTAGGATACTGATGATCTTGAGCAGGTTCAGCAGTGTGGGAATAACATGTGTGTGGGTTTAAGAACAAGAAGTAGAAATGAAGTATTTCTGTAAAGGACAGCAGATTGTAGAGTAATGGGGTAGTATTTGGAGGGAGATACAGGTCAAGAGGTTGGTTTGTTTTAAAGATGGTAGCAAGGCAGTGATCCAGTTAGAGGGAAAAATCCATAAGGAAAGCAAACAACTGTAAGAGTAATATACAACTCAATGCAAAGTAGCTATTGGTCTTTAGAACTTTGACATCTTATCCATAGTTACTGGAGTGTTGCACTGAATTCAGACATAGAAAGGTTGGTGGGTGGGAGTAGTGTCTTTTTTCGGATCTATTTTCTTAGAGAGATAAGCAGCAAGATAATGACCTACAAGTGAGGAGTGAGGAGATGCTGTTGGGTTTAGAAGACAGATATAAAAGTTGATTATGAGGGCAGGGTAAATGGATTACAGAAATGTAGCCTGAGAGGGTGAGGAATAGAAGCTCACTTCAGATTTAGCATGGCTGTTTTTCTCCAGAGATGTTCAACTGCTCTGTTGCAGTGAATTAACCAGGGCTGTGGTTTAGGCAGGTAAGATGGAGAAGAGGTAGGAATCTGAGAATATATGCAAAAGATTTATCTAAACTAGGTAATGAGGTTTTTTGCTTTTTAAGTGGGTATATTACTTAGATGTGTCCTTTAGTAAACAATGTTGTTTCTCATTATTTGTGGTAGTTAAGTACAATAAAGTTCCCATGAACACTGAACTGTTCATTTATTCTAGGGTAAATACAAAGTTAAGTTCCTACAAGATGTTGGTCACATTTTTGTCAACTGATCAGTACATAATCTTATGTTATGTGTTTCTGTTTAATATTGTGGATTCATTAACATGGAACTCATGGCCAAAAGCAATGATAAGCCTGAACCAAACTTACATAGTACAAGTGTTTTCTCTCTAAGGCGTAGCACAGCCTTCTAGTGCTTAGGAGCAATAGAAAGCACTTCAGCAGTACTCATGAGGGAGTATTTACAACAGCAAAATCACCAGTTAAAAAAGCACAAAACATGGTATTAACATACTGTCAAAAGGTCAATTATTTACAGTATGAGAGCTAAAATAAGGCCTTGTTCAACTTCAGCCGGGAACATGGGCAGCAGGTAAGTTAAATTTTCCTCCACTCTACCCTGTCCATACAAACTGGGTATATTACTTTTGGAGGTTACAAAAACCTTCAGAGAGTAGGTGAGTTCACATACAATCCTAGAATCATGAAGATCAAGTGTACATTGCCTGGAACTGTTTCTTCCACGACTTAGCCCAGCAGTTTGCTGCTTTTGATCAAATGATATATATATGAATTTCAGTAGACATCCGATTACCAAACAAGAAATTAGTAGTAATTTTGCTCACAGATTTTTCTTTTTTTGCGTTGGAGTCTCATTCTGTCACCCAGGCTGGAGAGCAGTGGCACGCTCCTGGCCACCGCAGACTCGACCTGCCCGGCTCAGGCAATCCTTCTGCCTCAGCTTTCCAAGTAGCTAGAACTACAGGCACATGCCACCATGCCCGGCTAATTTATTTGATTTATTGTAGAGATGAAGTCTCACCAAGTTGCCCAGGCTGGTCTCAAACCCATGGGCTCAGGCAATCCTCTCACCTCAGTCTCCCCAGGTGCTGGGATTATAGGTGTGAACCACCGCGCCCAGCGTGCTCCCAGTTTTCAAAAAGTTTCTCCGTATGGTTTATATATTTGCAGTATTATTCTAATCTGATGTGTCCTACCTTCAATGCATTCGCTACAGGAGTGTTAGAAGTTGCACATAACTCTACTGAAGGTTGTTGTCATTTCAGTCATTGACAATTTTTTTTCTTAGTTGTTGATAGCTGCAGTGAGCATCAAGTAGGCTTTTATTTGTCTTCACAACAGAAATACTCTTTATGTTTGGCAGGTGGATGTGACAAATACGGCTATGTAATATTTTTTTCCAATCAATTGTGGTTTTAGGACCTCCCTACTTCGTTCCATCTCATTACGTCTAGCAATAATGTAACTAGCTGGGTGCCAAATAAATCTGTCACTTTCTGATTTGCTTATTTTGCCTTTTCCTTCCACGTTAAATAGTTGTATATTTATGTTAACCTTAATCTTTTTCATTAAATTAATATTGCCTTACAAAGGGTTTAGGGTAGGACTAAAAACCCAAATGATTCGAATTCCACCACCCTAAGGTAAAGCTGAATGGTTTGGGATACTTGACGTTTCACCTTCCAATGTACCTGTAGCAGCATACAAAATCACATTTGCAGCAATTTCATTAACACACCCCATGCCTTTATTCACTCCAAAACTTCCAAGTGCATGTTCTTTCGCCAAAGGACTTCCTCCCGCGAGCAAAGGGAATTAAAAGAGGAAACATGGGAAATAGGAAAGGGCGGTGAGGGCGCGGCTGGGGATGAAAAGTGTTAGAGAGGGCAGGCCGCGCGGCGCTTTCCCCGGGAGCCGGCCCCCGCCCTCGGG
>NW_007252898.1:237334-263231 GCF_000164805.1 Carlito syrichta | reverse complement strand
CCCCGCGCCGGGGAGCCTGGCGGGTCTCCCGCGGGGAGTGGCGGGAGGGGACCCGTTTTCTTTCCCCCACCCCCGGCTCTGTCTCATGTCGCTCTTCCTGTTTTTCAGCTGTCACGACCGGAGGGGGGACTCGCAGCCTTACCAGGTACCAGCCGAGGCCGGGTGGAGGGATTGGAAGGGGCCGGAGGGGGAAGGGAGGGACTGCTACTCGAGCGCAGGCTTCACAAGTCGCTACAGGCCCTTCGGTGCAACAAATCGGAAACTAGCTCCGCGGGTCCCCTTAAAATTGTGTGTTTGGTTACATGAGCGTTTACCAAAAAGGTTTAGGGACTTATTTTGACAGGTGACTGAAGGAAGTTAAGTGTTTTAGTAAAAAATTAATTTGCAGCCAGGAAGACCTGAGTGGATTACTTAGGTATGAAGGAATCGATGAGATGAGGTGATAGGTAACTTCGGATGCATGTTTATTTTATTGGGGAAGTGAAAGTTAATGTCAAAGCATTAAAATTGGGTGAAAGAAATAGCTAAATGATTACAACTCTTAAGTCGGTTGTAAACTACCATCCCTTACCATTTTAATTTTTGTGTGTGCCAATAATTGCCTTACACGTAAGAAATAGTGAGGTTTTGTTTTTTTTTTCTGTAAGAATTGAGATCTTTGGGTACTATGATAATTTATTCTGATGTAGGTGGTTCTACGTAGGTAGTTTCCTTTTTGTTACTGCAGCCATTGCATGCAAAGTTTTTTAAAATTCTAATATTAGTGGCCCTAGTTTTCAGAAGGGAAACTTCATGAATGATTGGTAACTGTCAGATAACTAAAGAAATAAACACTTTCTACATTTAATTACTTAAAGGAGGTTTCTAACCTCTTTATAATAAAGCTGAAGCTGAAAACACTAGGCCCCCGATGTGTATCACATTTGGGTATGCCAGAGATTAAACGTTATTGAATCTGCTCTTCAAGACATAATTAATTATACATTGTGAAATATTGGTATATCATGGTTGTCTTAAGATATGTGTTAGAATAAAACAAAACCATTATTTTGAGTGTGTTCTGTTAAAATACATTATGCTTTGTTGGATGTCTTGTTCATATATCAGTTTATTTTAACTAACATTTTTATACCTTGAAATTGTTTCCCACGCCTGCAAGAGAATGTTGTTAGATGTCTTCGTTTTTTGTAGATTTTCAAGAGCATACACTTATTCCTGTGCATATCAGTTGCAGAGCAGAAATTGAAGAGTAGTACTAAGTTTCCGGTTTTCTTTTGATTAAACTTTCAGAATGGGATTCCAAATATTGATTCCCAGAAATTGTTTTGCAGAATCAATGTGACAAAGGTGGTTGGATTTTTTTTTGTATTTACAAGATAATGAAGTAGTTTTGTTTTTTTTTTCATTTGGTATTATGATTAATATCAGGAGTCTTCCATTAACTCTTAAGCATTAGGTCTTGTCTGAGAAACTTAGGAGCAGAATTGAAAATGGAAATTTTAATTTTATAAGTTTATAAAACTTAATGAAGTTTATCCACCAAAATTTTTGTTTTGATTGGCTTATGGAGTTAGTTTTAAGTTTCAACTCTTTCTCTCTTTCTTTGGGGGGGTGATGTTTTACAGGCACTTAAGTATTCATCGAAGAGTCACCCTAGTAGCGGTGATCACAGACATGAAAAGATGCGAGACGCCACAGATCCTTCACCACCAAATAAAATGTTGCGAAGATCTGATAGTCCTGAAAACAAATACAGTGACAGCACAGGTCACAGTAAGGCCAAAAATGTGCATACTCACAGAGTTAGAGACAGGGATGGTGGTGAGTAGCTTTTTTGTTGAAACGTTCTCATGTATTTATTCTTAATAATAGCTATATATAAAAACAATAGGCGGCAGTAATATTTCCAGCTTGAGGATGTTCCTATATGGTTGTGTCATCAAAGTATTTCTATCAGTTTTTTAAAAATTCCAAAGAAAGTTACTGTAGAAATATAAGATGTTGGCTTCAGCATCTAACAAGTGAACTTCAGTGTCTGGTAATTAGGGAATGCATTTATGAATACATTATCTACCAACTGCTTTAGGGATGGGAGAAACGCAGGACTTTTTTCTGAGAAAGGAACTTTTACCTTTTCAAGTACATATTTCATTTTTTGGGACTTTTTTTGAGATCCTTATGCTACTTCAGTTTATTATTTCTTAAGGAGTTAAAATCTGTTTGCTAATTATAATGATAAATTGTGAATTTAAAAACGTAAGTAGTTTTTTTATGACAGTTTCCAGATTAAAAGCACTAAAAGTTAGCCTCATTTCTTTTACACAGTGCTAATATCCTTCAGTTATTACCTTGCCTTAAGTGCTTTGTGATAAGAGGCAGAGAATATGTAAATAAAATCAACTCTTGTAACTGTTTTCAGACTTAATTTGCCCCAGATTTAACAAATTAACAGGTTTCATGTTGAAAGTGTACATTAAGGAACAAAGCAGTTTCAATAAGTGAATTAAGACATATATTTTCTTCCACTGTAAGATAATACTTAAGTAGATAACATTTGAAGTAAATCTACAGTATTAGTTGAAAGCTTCCAAGGAAACCCAAAAGTCCCATAGTGGCTTTTTGTCCCAACTGGCAACTAGCTTCTCAATGCTTTGCTTGCTTTTTAAAGTATCCTGCATCTTCTGGTCCTTTCCCTAGAATAGAAATCAACTTTACTCAGTATACTCATATATTGAGACACATTGGCTGCTTCTACATAATTACTAGGTTGAGGAGGAAGTTATAATGGTCAGAACGCACTGAGATTGAATAATTTGGGTGATTATTTGGATGGGAGGAAAATATTTTTGTTGAATGTAGTTATAGCTTACTTAAGCAGATAAACCACATTTTTGTTTGTAAGTAACAGTAGTAGCAGGTATGTTTGATTATTAAAGTGTTAGCAATTCTTTGGTTACAAAATTACTTAAGCTTTTAAAGATTTCAGTTTTGTGTGTACGTTTTTCATAGTGTTACATTTAGTCTAAGAGGATACTGTTTATCAACCACCCTTCTATAGTGGATTTCTTTTCAATTGTTAGCTCTTAGAGGGCAGATGGTGGTTGTACTATATTGTGCTTTATATATTTTAAATATTTTGAAAATTATGGTGATTGTAACGTAACAAATATGATACCTATCTACTTAAATACAGGCTCTCAGGTTCTTATCTTAGTGACTGTGATCCAATTTATCTTTCTATCCCTAAATCCAGGAAGTCATTTGTTTAGGCACTCAAAACCTACTTCTGTAAATGTTTTTAATCATTTATAATAAACCCTGCCCAATCAATTCTTTTCCAGGTGAAATAATCCCAAGAATAGTCTATTGCTTTTTCATTAAACAAACATTGGGCATCCACTGTGTGTCAACAGTTGTGTGATACTTCTGGAAGTCAAGTTAAGCTGTGATCCTGGCCTTGAAGCTAGTGAATTTTTAGCCAGTTCCTTTTCTGTACCCCTTTTTTCTTTTTGATTTTCGGTTTTCCTTCCTGTGAACTTCAAGTACTTGTTGGCTTTTAGGTTTTTAAAATTTGCATCTTTGCTGATATTTCTTTAGCTCTATTTGTAAGTAACTTTTTTTCTTCTCTAGTCATTTATTAAGTTAGGCCCCACTTATTTTCTTTCTAGCTGCTTGTCTTAGTCTGGAGCCTTTTAGTTATTACTACAAGTCCGTTCCTATCTGTATTGTCTGTAATATACCTGGCAGTCATATATTTGCATAATATATAGGAATAATAATGGCATGAAATATATTTCCATTTTGGAGTTTGTAGTACATCTTTGGTGATAATTTGGTCTCTAAACGATGTAGCACGATGATTCTTAATACTGATGTGTTTACTCATTATAGTTGGAATTCAGGTGTGTATGTTCAATTTTTTCCTTTATTACTAATGATGTGTCTGAAAGTAAGCTTTTGAAAATGTTTATGTGTGGTTTTATTATAGGCATTATGAATACCCTTAGATTTTTATCATTAAAAGTGAATTCAACCCAGCATGGTGACTCCTGCCTGTAATCTCAGTTACTCAAGAGGCTGAGGAGGGAGGATCACTTGAGGACAGGAGTTCGAGACCTGCCTAGGCAACAGAGTGGGACCCTGTACAAAAAAATTAAACAATTAAACTGGTATGGTGCACACACCTGTAGTCCCAGCAGATTGTTAGAATGAGATGGGAGAATCACTTGAGGCCAGGAGTTTGCAGTTGCATTGAGTTATGATTGTGCCACTACACTCTGGCTTAGGTGACAGTGAGACCCTATCTCCAGAAAAATTTTTTTAAAAAAGAAATATATAAATAAATATATAAATTCAAAACCATGATCAAAAATCAAAGTCAAATGAGTTGGGTCATCTGTGCTCTTGGCATGTATAAGTAAACTTAATGGAACAAGTTACTGTATGCATTGAACTACTTTTTTCATAGTTCCTTATTTCGTTTTAGGATTTTTAAAATATAACTTAAGTAATAATTTAAGAGCCTATATACTATGATTTGTAACTTGGATTTTGCAACGCAAGTTAGGCTGACTGCGGTGGCTCATGCTTATAATTCCAGCACTTTGGGAGGCAGAGGTAAAAGAATTGTCTGAACCCAGGGGTTTGAGACCAGCCTGGGCAACTTGGCAAGACCTCATCTCTATAATAAATAAAAAAAATTAGCTGAGCGTGCTGGTGTGTGCCTGTAGTTCCAGCTACTTGGAAGGCTGAAGAAGAAGGATCACCTGAACCCAGCAGGTTGAGGCTGCGGTGGCTGTGAGCATGCCATTGAATTCCAGCCTGGGCAACTGAGTGACTCTTGACTCAAAAAAAAAAAAATCAAAGCAAGTTAAACAGATGTGGAACTTGTGTTTATGTTTCCTCAGGATTAGGCTTTATTAGC
Source organism: Carlito syrichta (assembly GCF_000164805.1). Classification (NCBI taxonomy): domain Eukaryota; kingdom Metazoa; phylum Chordata; class Mammalia; order Primates; family Tarsiidae; genus Carlito; species Carlito syrichta. The sequence continues at coordinate 258,307 of NW_007252898.1, read as the reverse complement.
ATCACAGCATATTTTTTTCAATGATTACTAAATTTCTTTTTTAATACCTTGAATTTCCTTGAAAAATGCTAGTTCTGAAGTAATGTGTAAAAGAACTTTTTAAATATACTATAAAAAAGTAAAACAGGTATTGAAAGGATTGTTTTTCACTCCTAAAAATCTTGATACTGGTTAGAATAAGACATATTGCAACATAACATCTATATAAAGAGAGATTTTATCCTTTAGGATTTTTAAAAGGGAGTATAGATTGTCATAAATTTATAAAAAGGAAGTGTAGATTGTTATAATATTATAGATCTATAATCTATAATATATAGATTGTTATAGGATACATTTAAAAGGTTTCTTAACTTGGTGACATAAGTTACTTTTATGTACTCAGTGATCTTTCTCTAAATATATAATCTTTTAAAAGTAACTGAAAGCAAAAATCTTAAGTTACAATCATTAGATTTGTTTTTTATATGTTAGACAGATTTTTGATTTTTTTTTTTGAGTTGGAGTCTCAACGCTTGTCGCCTAGGCTGGTATTGCAGTGGCATGCTCACGGCCACTGCAGCCTCGACCTACTGGGCTCAGGTGATCTTTCCGCCTTAGTCTTTCAAGTAGCTGAAACCATAGATGCCCTCCACTCCACCTGGCTAGTTAGACATATTTTTTAAAGGTAAAGCTGTCCCCCAAACCTCAGAAATACACACAGTATAGGTTGAATTTGTACATTTGTGGAATTTTAACTTTTCATTTGATTAAAAAAAAAGATGACAGGAGGGTACCTTGAGAGGTTCCCTAGTTCCTGCTATTTTTCTTAAGCATTAGTTCTAAATAATTATTTTCCTAAGTAACGTTAAGGATGAGTTTAGGAATGAGTTTAGGAATGAAGGGTGTCTTTATAGAGATTCTATAAAGCTGCTCCATAAAACTTTCACATCTTGGGAGTTGTCTTTAAAAATTATCCATCTCAGGGTTCATATAAAAACACTTGCATGTTTGGAATATTTGTTCAAATATATTTTGGAGAGAGATAGCTCAGTTGGTTAATTGCATAATATTCTTTATTGGTTCCCACATTTGTTGGGACTTTTGGTGAATTTGCATAGCTTTTTACTTAGTATTTGAATATATTTGAGTATAAAGAAAAATTCCCTTTAGTAGGTTGGTGAGCATTGTTTCTAAAGTTTAGACCTGCATAGTGAAGTTTTTATTTATCTTTGGAGAAATTTGGCAATGTAGTTTCATCTCTTGATTTTCAAACAGGTTATTGATGTTTTGTAGGAATTATTTAGTAGGGATTATACAATTTAGTAATGTTTGATTCTATTGAATAATCAGCATGGTTCTATAACATGGCCTTATGGCTATTCAGATTACATTTTTTTAAAAAATGAAAAGTTCTATGCATTAGTAATGTTAAAAAGTACTATAAAATACTTATTTGATACTTACTGACATTGGGAGGGAGATAGATCATATTTCTATTGTATAGTTTTACAAGTGGGGAAAACTGTGTAACATTGAACAAGCAGTGACAGCTAGAAATTAGTCTTGAAATTAGTTCTCTCTACTTGAGTAAATTGTATACACTGTCAGAGATAAAACACTTAGGTATTTTGAAAGCTTATTTGATGGTGTTTACTATGGCATACATTAGTTCAAAGATGTTTTTACTTTTATCCACTTAATACTTAACCCCATCTTTCTTCAGTTGTAGCATCTTGTCTACTTACATTAAAATATCAAAGCCAAGATGTAGACATTGGTACACTGTATGTGTGAAGTTCTAGCCCAAGTTGTCACAGTGTTTTTAAAAACAAGTTTTGACATCACAGGCATGCTTGCAGATTTCACCAGGAGGAATCTATTTTTTTGTTGTTAAGATAAGCCCTCATATTCAGAGACTTGGTCACAAAAAAACTTGGAAATTTTGTGCACAATCTAACCTGCTAATGTTTGGATTTCAACAATACCAATGACTAATGTTAAGTATTTTATGTGTAGTGAAAATAGGAAACGTGACCTTTTATTTGATAAATGCTTTGTAGTAATGGCAGAAATGTTTCCATTGGATTTCCACTGGTCGAAAAAACACAGGAAGCAGATAATCCTCTTCAGGGGAAACAGAATAAGGTTGAAAGATTAGCAATAGCAGTCTTAATACTTCAACTCTTTAGTACCTTTTTCTTAATTTAAAAAAACAATATGAATGATATAAGCATCTGTATGTATAAATCGGGGTATTTGTATCAGGTCATTTATCTTACGGCTTCTTTTCATTACGTTTTGACATTTTTTGGTATTAGGGAGATGGTTATTTATTGTTTATGGTTTAATGGTATTTTCTATTCAATAAATATTTTGGAATGTGTTCACTTCATCTTTTTAGACAGTCATAATTAAACTCAAACCCTTGTTTGAGCTGCTCTGTCCATGTTGGCCCTGAAGAAACAAGTTCCTGTTTCAAGGGTTCTGCATATTATGCTCTTTCCTTCTGTGTGTTCTCCTGTTGCACTTTCTCACTTAGAATATGTGTCTTAAATATCACCCTCTCACAGAGGCTTTCCCTGTCCTTCTTTCTAGTTGTGCAAGATGTATTTACAGTTGTGCAGAGGCTTTCTAGTGCAAGATGTATTTACAGTTTTTGGTGTAACATACTGAGGATTTGGGGTTCATAATTCTCCAAAAGTTTATTCAAATTTGCCTCTGTTAAGCATCTGTTAATCTTATTCTGTTGTACAGAATGGTTTGGGAGTAGTGCATCATTTTGCTGTGATACTGGAAAGAGTGAATATGGAGTGGGCTGGGGTATCAGGGATGTTATAACTCAGTAACTGGAGATAACTGATAATCAGCTTAGTCATTACAAAACCACTTATTTGGAGCTTTCAAATATATCTCGTGAACAGTCTCCTTTTTAGGATTTGTACCATGCTTTATAATTTTCAAAGTCCTTTTACATTGTTTCTCATCCTTATTTTACAGCTGATCCCATAACCTTTTGAAATAGGCTGATTGGCATTATTGCTGTTCTACTGACAAAATTATAATCCCATTAAAACACTTAGTCTGCTATTAATTGTTGAAATTGGAAAGCAAGTGTCTTAACTGTACATAAAATTTTATCTCTACCTTCCAATTATTCCAAGTACTACTACTTCTCAATACTTAAAATACAATCATTTTAGTTCTGCCATCACTTTCTCTTAACTTGGATTATGCAAGAGCCCCCTGAATGGTGTGTCTGCTTTGTTTTTGCTTCATGCAATTATTTCTCCACAGAGTAGCCAAAATGATCCAGTTAAAATGCCAGTCAACTCACATCACTCTCAAACTGACAGCTCCCCAGTGTCTCCTAGCTCCTTATCAAGGCCTATAATAGATCCTGTGTAATCTGGTGTCTGAGTATTTTTTCAGCTTCTTCTACTACTCTTCCCCCTTGTTTGAGCTGCTCTGTCCATGTTGGCCCTGAAGAAAGAAGTTCCTGTCTCAAGGGTTCTGCATATTATGCTCTTTCCTTCTGTGTGTTCTCCTGTTGCACTTTCTCACTTAGAATGTGTCTTAAATATCACCCTCTCACAGAGGCTTTCCATGTCCTTCTCGACCTCTGAAACAGCCATTCCCATCAGTGTCTTTTCTGCATGTTCCTTGTACTTAAGGGAACCTGTTATTTAACTATAGTCATATTCATAACATGACATGTGTTCATGAAAGTCACCATACTATGCAAAATTGCACCACAGGATTTATGGGGAAAATGAGGTTAGAAGCACAGTACTCAAACATTGTTGGTGACAGATTGATAAAAGATAAAAATTTCAAAATAAAATCATGCTTATAAAAATTTTAGCATAAGTATATATGCTGGGGCAGAGGACCCAAAACCCCGACATTTATTTATTAAAAATTTTGTATTCTTTCACATTTAAACTTTGATCACCTTCAAAGTAGTCTCCATTTGATGCAATACACCTATCAAGACGCTTTTTTCCACTACTCAAAACAGTTTTTGAACTTGTCAGTTTTGATACCTTTTAGTGTTTCTGACATTTTTTTGTTTCACCTCTTCCAAATCAGCAAAACGTTTTCCTTAGAGGGCTTTTTTCATATGGGGAAACAAAAAAAAAAGTCACTCGGGGCAAGACTGGGTAAATGGGGAGGGTGGGGCATGGGAGTCATGCCATTTTTGGTCAGAAACTGCTGAATATTCAGTGCAGTGCGGGCAGGTGTGCTGGTAGATCACCCATCATGAAATAGGCAAACACATTGAATAAATCTCCAAAAAAGAAATTTACTAAAGCCAAATGCAGTCTCTCACAACACTAGCTGAACACTGGTACACTGCTGCGAATGGGTTCCTAGAACACTTACCTAGTGGAGAAGCCTGTACTACTAGGGGCCCACCTTCCAAAAAATCTGGGTTTTTTTGGGTCCCCTTCATGTCGTGTGAGTGTGAGTGTAGGAATACATAAACACCACAGTAAATGGCACTTTACCTTGACTAATACCTGACATTTTTTTGTGGAAGTGGGCATCCACCGGAAGGGTTGCAGTGTTAGATGGAGGATCATCTGAAATCAGACATGAAGTTGTAATGCCGAATGTGAATGGTTCTGATTGAACACTCATGATGAATTAAGGTAGCTAGTAGATGTTTGAGGCATGTACTTTTTTTGTTTTTTGTTTTTTTTTTTTTTTGAGTTGGAGTCTCACTCTGTCGCCCAGACTGGAGTGCAGTGGCCGTTTCCGGCCACCGCAGCCTCGACCTGCTGGGCTCCGGTGATCCTTCCGCCTCAGCCTTCCAAGTAGCCGGAATTACAGGCCTGCACTACCATGCCCGGCTGATTTTTTGATTTTATTAAAGTGCATGTAAGTGGGAAATTTCTTTTTGTTCCTGATATATCAGTAGTTTTCAAACAAATTTGTATTTTTGAGAACAAATGTTATAGCAGAACTGGCTATATTTTAGTTTTTGTTTGCTCTCCTTCTGTGGAAAGTGAGTTTGTTGTAAGGCTTTTATCAAAACACCTTGTATTCCTATTGCACAGAATAGTGCCGGACACCTTATAGCATGTCAATAAATGGATCGATAAAAGAATAGGGGGCTTGTCATAATTTAAGGGGAATGAAATTGCAGTTTTCTGAAGCAGTGCTCCTCACACCTGAATGTATATACTAATCAGTTGGGGATATTGTTAGAATGCATATTTTGGTTCAGCACTTCTGGGATGGAGACTGGGGTCTGCTTTTTAATAAGATCCCAGGTGATGCTCATACTGTTGGATTCACATGAGTAACAAGGTTCTACAGTAGCATAGCACTCTCCAGTGGAAATGGATTAGAAACAAGCACAAACCATATGTGTACTTTTCTAGTAGTTTTATTCTAAACGGTGAAGTGACATTAATTTTATTATGTTTAGCATAACATATCCAAACTATCATTTCAACCTGTAAGAACTATTAATGAGATACTTTGCATTCCTTTTTTTGTACAAAGTCTTTGAAATTCTGTATTTTACATTTACAACACAGTTTGGGCTAGCCATATTTCATGTATTTAGTCACTACATGTGGTTGGTGGCTACTGAATTCGACAATGTAGTTCAATTGACTGTCATTGTCACCCTGTTGATTGTCAAGCTTTATGCATGTTCTGTTTCTTTAAAGAAATTTATATGCCTGATTTCTGAAATGCCATTGTTATGCAAAGCAAGATTGGAATTAATGGGTCCTTGAACTATATAGTGCTTCTTGTACCTACATTTTTCTGTTAGTACATATTCATTGTAGAAAAATTAGGAAATGCAGAGAAAGGGGAAAAATAAAGTTGCCTCAAAACTCGTTTTATTTAGAGTTCATAACTAGTTTTCATGGAAGGCAGTCTTATGCCATAAAATAACAGGATTATATCGTCTTTTCTGAATTTTCATAAAATTGTTTCACATTGTGTTTCCCCCCTTTTTTAAAGAAAAGCTTGTTTTTTGGTATTTGCACAGTGAATTAAACAGTTATATAGTATTGACACTATCAGTCTGAGAGAACTGACTAGAAGTACTTTTCATTAAGTGCTCAGGGAATATTAATTCCAACCTTATATTCTTAACCAATGAGTAAAGTCTTCTTTCAGTTAGGTTTCTGTTTAAGTTCAGGCATTCATACTTGTAGCTAGATTGATTACCTTAAGCATGCTACTTAATTTCTGAGTTTTTATGTCCACTTCCCTAGAATTGTTGTGGAGTTAAATTATGTGTATACAACACTTAAAAAGTACTTAGCTAAGTGCCTGGACTGTGTCAGAGTAGATTATTAGGCTTACTCTTATTCCTTTGAATAATTAAAGTATGTGTCAGATCAACAGTCTGTGGAGAGGTCTGAAGCTACTGCTTCCTTCTTTATAGTTAGGAAGAAAAATGCTGGACAGTTTGACAGATGAGAACTACATAAAAGGGCGGCAGGGACATTCTAACTCAGCACTTGCCCATCTTCAGGACTTTTGCAGTTCAGAGATTTGGAGGGATGGGTGTAAGTGTTTAAAAAAACAACTGTACAAGTTTAAAGTAATGGCTCCCAAATTAGGCTGCTTATTAGGATCAGGTGAGAAGTTTTTAAGGTTACCACCTTCCTGATGCCATCCAAATTACCCTGAATCAAGGCAGTAGGAAATTGACTTTTTTAATAAGCATGGTTTAATTTAGATATTTGTAAACTGGGGGCGTGGGGGAAGTACACAAAGAGGAGGAGGAGGAGGAACTCAACTGGAGGTTAAGGAATGTGTGTTTTATCATTACGAATCTGGGCAGTAGAGTAGTTATTTGTCAAATCACGTATTAACATATTTTCCTGTTTCAAATGATATTCATTATCATCTTCCGAGATTGTATAGTTGCATACAAAATAGCTAACTTAGTATCCTGTAGCAAGGACATCTAATGTTTGGCAGTAGGGAAGTTTCTAACTGGTATTAGCACCTGGATAGGCCAATGAGATATATTTGGATAATATTTGGAGCCACTTGTGTATATACTTCAGTTTGGTACAAAGATCTCTGTCAGTAGGTCAAGCGCTTTATGTAATGAATAATTATGTAATATAAATATTTTGTATTAATCTTGATCTACCATATTCTATGGGTGGGGTAATTTTTCAGTGTAGTTGATGGCATTTCTCATTTTTTTTTTTTTTAATTTTTTTTAGTTAGAGTCTCACTCTGTCCCCCAGACTGGAGTGCAGTGACCGCTCCTGGCCACTGCAGCCTTGAGCTGCTGGGCTCTGGCGATCCTTCTGCCTCAGCCTTCCAAGTAACTGGAACTTCAGGCGCGCGCTACCACGCCCAACTAATTTTTTGATTTATTGTAGAGATAAGGTCTCGCCAAGTTGCCCAGGTGGGTCTCAAACCCACGGGCTCAGGCATTCCACTCACCTCAGCCTCCCAAAGCGCAGGATTACAGACTGAGCCACTAAGCCCGGCTATTTCTCATTTTTAAAAGCATTTTTTTTGCTTCATGTGTTCTATATGTTTGCTTAAAGATTCCTAATTATATGACTGGTAATCTGAGACTTTGCATGTTGGGAAATGTCTCATTTTGTCCTCAGACCTGAAGAAATGATCTTCTGACTGTATTTTAAAAATCATTGGATCTTGTTTTTCCTGAAGATATTTCCAAGTTGATGATTACTTTTCATTGTTGAAGAAGTCTGCTGTCATACCTACTCTCGTTTACAGATAAACATCCCTTTGGGATGTATGGCTCCTACTTTTCTCTTTTCACCCCAGCTTGAAGGCTTTTAGGGTTTTTTTTTTCTTTATCCTTAGACCTAAAACTTTACCAGTCTCTCATTTAAAGTGTTGGTATTTTTTTCATTACTTGTGCTTAGTGCCTTTTAGTCTGACTTAAGCTCTTTGAGAGTTGTTCCTTCCCACCCTTCTGCTACAGTCCTCTCTTCCTGCTGTTGGTCATTTCTGACATTTTTTCTTTTGGAACTCTTGTGAGATGTCTTTTGGTTTGAGTTCACTCTGCCTGGTAAATAGTAGATACAGTATTTGGATACTTTTTTTAAGTGGAAGAGTATACTTTGGGGCGAATCCCCTGGCATGTTCTTTCAGCACACTAATACTTAAAGCTGTGTTTAGTTCATTCACTTATTGTAAGTTTTATTTTGGTTGCTTTAAATTTTTATATTTTTATGTAATTTTATGAGTTTTCTGATTTACTAGAAATATCCTGAGAATTTAAGTTATATTTTAGTTTTTTCCATGTCAAATATATTTGCATCTTATCCATGTTACCGGGTTCCTCAGATGTTTGCTGTTTGTAGTTGTCTCTTTATATTTGGGGATAAGATTCTGGGTCAGCCTCTGTCAAACAGAATGTGTGGTTGAAAATGTTTACTCTCTGAGCTGTCCAATGTGTAGCCACTAGTCCCATGTGACTTGAGCATTTAAAATATGGCTAGTGCAATTAAGAAACTCAGTTTTTACTGTTATTTTACCTAGTTTCAGTTTAGTTCATTGCTGTTAGACTTTTCACTATTGAGAATTTTTTTTATTTTTTACAATTGCTAATAATTTCCTGCTTACTGAGTCCACTGAAAGGCCTTTAAGTCTTTCTCTTATTTAAGTCCTTTGAAGTGATTTCTTCTTGGATAGTTTTTTTAATTTTTAATGGTGTCGGCTTTCCCTTCTATGCTGTTTTAATTTCATCCTTAAGCTCTAAGTCTCATTTGCCTGCCACTGAAAATTTATATTTTCTCAGGTGTTCTGTCCTTGCTGCTTCTCATTTTTCACACCCTTTCCGGTTATAGCCATGGGTATCCAAGATTTCTACTATCACTTCCTTGATTTCTAGGTCCACATAACTTTTTGCTTATTAGATAGCCACCGGCTAAAGCCTGAGTTTTATAGGTCTTCATTATGTTGTATTGATGACATAATTGTCCAAATATGAGTTTTCCTCTCTACTTACTCATATACTTATCAGGGAAATTTTCCCATCCAGTATGCCTACAGGATACTGAAATGTAAAAAGCACACTGTTATGTTCATGACAGAAAGTTGGCACCTCAGACTAGATTTTTTTCCTTGCAAATATAGCTTGAAAATGTGAAGAGTTCACATTTGTAAGTCACCGTTTTTCGAAATCCAGATTTCTCTTTTCTCAACCACTTTCTCCTTTCTCCATATTCCAGTCATATAAAACCACTTACTCAGACCTAGAATACCTTTTGAACTGTTGCCCCGTTGTATGTTTTCAGAGCCCAAACTGTCCTCTCTCCACTCCTACCTAACCTTTTTTTTTCTTGGCAAACCTCTTACTTCCTTAAGATCACAGTTCTTTATTGTATGAAACCATTCTTGAAACTGTCACTATTATAGCTCTTTTATAGTTATTTGTAATTATTTACATATGTGGTTTGCCTGCTATACTGGAAGCTCCTAGTAGGCAGGGATTAGTATTATTTTTTTGGCAGGGTCTGGTATATAAATGTAGGTCCTTAGTAAATGTTAAATGTCATCTTTTAACATACTCAACAGATGAGTGTCAGTAATCTTCAGAGAATTAATTGGTTTCTGTCAAAAGATTTTTTTCAAGTGCGTTTAAGGTAGTGTGTTCCTATAGTATTTGTTAGACTGAAGTTGTTTTTGTACTATTTGTGAAGGAAGCAGATAGTCCATTAAGACTTTTAGGAAAATGTAAAATATTAGCTTATACATTTAAAATATTATGATTTTAACTGATGTGCTATTCCAAACCAGTATTATCAGTCCCTTAAGTAGCCATGCTTGTTAAGACTAGTGTCAATTGCTTTAGTATAATTCTATAGTATACTACATATGAATAGAATAATGAAATGACATTTTAAATTCTACAGATCCGATTTTTTATTATTATTATTTTTTACTGTTCGTTTTCTAAATCATTCTCAAACACTCTTAAATTCGTACCCCACTAGCTAAGGAGACTTTATGGTTTTACTTTCTATAGTACACTAGATGGAATAATAGGGCCTTTTTTGGTGGTAGGAGTGAGTGGTCTGTTTTCCAAATACAACACTATGTTTGAATATTCAGTAAGCTTTTTCAAGCCATCTCTAGAAATGCTCCGTTCCTTTTATCCTTGCTATTTGTTGCTGTAATTGTTTTGAACTAAGTGATTTATTGTGTTATAATTTTAGTCCTAAAGTAACTGTTGGGTTAGTTGAAAATCATTTTAGATCTGGAAAAAAAGAATGTAACTCCTATGGGTATACTTTACCTCTTGAAATTGTGCATTTTGACAGTGAAACTACGACTTTTACAAGTAAACCCATTGAAAGCATATAAGCTGTTTCAGTCCAACAATGGCTTCATCTTAAAGAGTCTTTGTGGTTGAATTCTTGTTGAAAAACCTTCACCACATAGCAGATCAGTCTTTGATTTCTCTTCAGTCTCATCTTATTTTTGATCCTACTGTAGATCCATTCTCAATAATTAAGGAATCAGCTTAAGATATTTGAGTGAGGGGAGGGGCACACATTATTTTATTTTTTATTTTTATTTTTTTTGAGTTGGAGTCTCACTCTGTCACCCAGACTGGAGTGCAGTGTCACACTCCTGGCCACCACAGCCTCGACCTGCTGGGCTCTGGCGATCTTTCCGCCTCAGCCTTCCAAGTAGCTGGAACTACAGGTGCACGCTACCACGCCTGGCTAATTTTTTTGATTTATTGTAGGGATGAGGTCTCGCCAAGTTGCCCAGGTGGGTCTCGAACCCACAGGCTCAGGCAATCCACTCACCTCAGCCTCCCAAGGCACAGGATTACAGGCTGAGCCACCGAGCCCAGTGGAGCACACTTTATCAATGAGGATACCTGATTTCAAACCAGGTGAAGTGGGGACAGACGTGAGGCCCAAACTACCTGTACAATGACCATTTATATACCTAACCCTGAAATGTATCCGTCTTTAAAATAAAAATTTTTTTAAAAAGTATTTGAGTGAATGTGCTGTAGATTCTGAAGTGGTTTTTGAAAGAGGAGTAAGAAATGTTTTGAGAATTAGTGTCATTTTAGACTGCTTTTGGTGAATACTTTTATAGATCCTATTGTAATGATATTTACTTTTTAAAAAAATACACATTTGTCACCTTCCAATTTTCCCTCTTGATGTTTATATGTGGTTTTAAGGAAAAAAAATCTTCTGGTTTTTGAAAAGCATATGTTTATTTTTGTAGTTGCTGGTGTCATTATGGTTTTTCCTCTGCGCAGGCTCAGAATTGATGAAAATCAGCCTCGTTGGTCAGAGTGATACTTAAGTTTTGGTTTGTTAGCCCTGATCCACTTTTATGACATAGTAGATTTTACCTCTCTGTTATAATCCTTTCACTATTGTTAATACTAGTATCTATGGAGGAAGGCAAGTCTGTCTTGTTTTTGCAGTGTTATTTCAGAGGACCCTTATTGGTTGACTTTTGAGTTTTTAAAGTACTTGTCAAAACATCTTGTTAAGGAACTACTATCAAAGTTTAAAACTTAAAAAAGAAAATGTTGCCAGGTGTGGTGGCTCACACCTGTAATCCCAGCACTGTGGGAGGCAGAGGTGAGAGGATTGTCCGAGACCAGGAGTTCGAGACCAGCCTGGGCAACTCCTCTCTACAGTTAAAAATAAAAAGTCAACTGGGTGTGGTGGCACATGCCTGTAGCCCCAACTACTTGGAAGACTGAGACAGAAGGATCATCTGAGCTCAAGCAGGGTCAGGACTGTGGTGACCATTAGCGGGCACTCAGGCCTGGGCAACAGAATGATACTCCGACTTGAAGAAAATGTTGAATTATACAACTAGAACTCCGAATTCTGGATTCTAATGGCTATAAGAAAGTTTCTTTTGGGATTTGTATGTATATATATTTTAGTATTGTATGCTGTTAGAGATAGAGTGTTGTTAACTTGATAACAAGAATTAAGGTGAGAACATGTGAAGTGGAAAAACTACTAGACTAGTCTTGAGATCAGGATGTTGTAGTTTTTGTTTTGCTAATTATTAGTGTTTTGACCATGGTGGATCATAAAATCTCTTGGCTGCTGTTTTAATTCTTGCTAAAGAACAAGATTGAATTTATAATCTCCTAGGTCCTTTCTGGAATAAATGGTTTGAGACCTGTACAGGAGACCCTTCTGACTTTTGTCCTTTAATTTCTGTTTTCAAATATTTACTGTGTGTATTTACACAGCCTATGGTAACTGAAACTCCCTGCCAGAGGTATAGTATAATATCTGTGTCTTTTTTTGTTTTTGTGGAGACTTTTGGAATATTTCCCACAAGTGTTCATATTAGTATCTTCATAATAATATAGAGAAGGGTAGGACAGCAAAATAGTTATCACTGAATTTATTAAGTTTAAATTGAGAAATAATGTTAGCCATTTTCAAAACTATTATAAGTAGAAGTTCTTTATAGTTTTTATTGTATATACTGTATATACTATTTTTCTTTTTAGTTTCAGTAACTTTAGGGGGTACAAATCATTCTTCCTCTGGACTTTATGTGTACCCTCCACCCCTGTCTGTGGTACACATTGTACCAGACCGGGAATTTTTCCTCCCTCCACCCCTTCCATCCTTCTCTCCCCCCACCACTTTTGAGTCTCCACTGTCCATTACACTGTTCTCAATGTCTTTGTGAATCCTTGGTTTAACACCCACTTATAAGCGAGAACATGCAGTGTTTGGTTTTCTGTTCCCGAGTAAGGTCACTTAGGATGATGATCTCCAATTCCATCCAAGTTGCTGCAAAAGACTTTATTTCGTTCTTTTTGATGACTGAATAGTATTCCATAGTGTATATACGTCTCATTTTCATTAACCTCTGAGCGTTGATGGGGATTTAGGTTGATTCTGCATCTTTGCAGTTGTAAATTGTGCTGTGATGAACATGTGGGTGCAGGTATCTTTTTTTATAAAATGACCTCTGCTCCTTTGAGTAGATACCTAGTAGTGGAATTGCTGAATCAAATGATAGATTCCACTTTTACTTTTTGATAAATCTCCGTTCCAATTTCTGTAGAGGTTGTACTAATTTACCCTCCCACCAACAGTGTATAAGCTCTGCATCCACTTCAGCGCCTGTTGTTTTCTTACTCTTTTAATGATGACCATTCTGACTGGTGTAATGTGATATCTCATTTTGGTTTCAATTTGCATTTCCCTGACAATTAGTGATGTTGAGCATTTTTTCATATGTTTGTTGGCCATTTGTATGTCGTCTTTTGAGAGATGTCCATGTTGTTAGCCCACTTTTTAATGGGGTTATATACTTTTTTCTTGTTGATTTGTTACAACTCTCTGTAGATTCTGTACATAAGTCCTTTATCAGATGTATGGTGTTTGCAAATAATTTCTCCCAACTTGTAGATTGCCTATTTGTTCTGTTAATTATTTCTTTTACTGTGCAGAAGTTTTTTAGTTTTATTAAGTCCCACTTGTTTATTTTTGTTTTTGCTTCATTTGCTATTGGTGTTTCAGCCATAAATTTTTTACCTAGGCTGATGTCCAGAAGAGTTTTTCCAAGAATTTCTTCTAGGGTTTTTATGATTTCAGATCTGCAGTTTAAGTCTTTAATCCATCTCCAGTAAATTTTTGTATGTGGGGAGAGATAGGAAGTAAGCTTCATTTTTCTGCCTGTAGCCATCCAGTTTTCCCAGCACCATTTGTGGAATAGGGTGTCTTTTCCCCTGTGTGTGTTTTTGTCTGCTTTGGTGAAAATCAGTTGGCTGTACGCATTTGGGTTTATTTCTGGATTTTCTGTTCTGTTCCATTGGTTCATATGTCTGTTCCTGTACCAGTATCATACTGCTTTGGTTACTACAGCCTTGTAGTATAATTTAAAGTTAGGCAATGTGATGCCTTTGGCTTTATTCTTTTTTTTTTTTTTTTTTTAAGTATGTGGGATATAATTCAGGGTTAGGTATACAAATGTTCATTATGCAGGTACCCTTGTTGATGAGGTGTGTTCCTCCACCCCCCATCCCCCACCCCCAGTTTCCAACTACTGCCAATCCCACCCTGGCTTTACTCTTTTTGCTTAAGATTGCTTTGGCTATTTGGACTTTTTTTTGGTTCCATACAAGATTTAGGATTTTTTTTTCCTAATTCTGTGAAACATGACATTGTTTGATAGGGATTGCGTTGACTCTGTAGATTACTTTAGGTTATATAGTCATTTTAACCATGTTGATTCTTCATATTCATGAGCATGTGATATTTCTCCATTTGTTTGTGTCCTCTACAGTTTGTTTCATTAGGGTTTTATAGATCTTTTACCTCCTTGGTTAAATAAACTCCTAGGTATTTTAGCTTGTTGACTGCTTTTGTAAATGGAATTGTGTTCTCGATTGATTCTCAGCTTGTTTACTATTGGTGTTTAGCAGTGCTGCTGATTTGTAGGTGTTGATTTTGTATCCTGAAACTTTACTAAAGTCACATCACATTTGTTTATGTAAAAAGTGGTTTAGTTTGTGGCCTTGCCAATACAGCTTCTAATTAAGAAGATTGTAGATAGGCATGGTAGCTCACTTCTGTTGGCATTTTGGGAGGCTGAGGTGGGAGGATTGTTTGAGACCAGCCTGAGCAACCAAAAAATATTAAGATAAATATTAAGATGTCCATCAAATACAGTATTAATTTTCTACTTTAAGTCAGGAAATAACTTAGACTCAAAATATTGGGCATCAAACATTTTAAATTTAATCCACTGCCAAATATAATTTTTATTTCTGATGGGTTTATATTTTTAAAAAACTAATTTTATATTCCAGAAATTCTTGTGTATTCTTTGTATTTTAAATATGATGCTTTTTTCCTGGTTTTTACTTAATAATTAAGATACGGTTTTGTAGAACAAAGGCATCATGCAGTTTTATAGTGCCATTTAAGACTGAGGGAAGAGTTGTTACTGTTTTAAGTTTAAAGTAAATAGAGTATAAATATTAATACTGTTGGCCCTCAATAGCTGTGACTTCCCCAATTATGAATCAAAAATACCCAGGGATAAAAAAGGGTAGTTGCATCTGTACTGAACATGTACAGGCTTTTTTCCTTATTATTCCCTAAAGAATACAGTGTAAGAACTATTCACATAGCATTTACATTCTAGTGGTTACTGTAAGTAATTAAGGGATGATTAAAGTATATGAGAGGGTATGGTAGGTTAATATGCAAATACTGTGTTATTTTATATCAGAGATCTGAGCATCTGTGGATCCTGATATCTGTTGGGGATCCTGGAACCAATCTCCCATGATACTAGGAGATGACTCTACCTAAATTTGATGATTTCTTTTTTGTAAAATGGATTTTTTCAAAATGCAGATATCTAGAATGAGTAAATATTTTAAGTTATGTGCTTCTGTTGCTGTGGAATGGAAGAAACACTGAGGTTTGGTGAAAATTATGATTTGAATGAACTTAAGTTCTTTTTGTATCTTGGTTTTCTTTACTTTGCTTAGCTCTTGACTCTTAATGTTAGTCTTTCCTTATCCCCCAGTGTCCACAAATAGCTTGTGAAAATTGTTCACTTTTTCTAGCTCAGAACATGCTTCTTTCTTGGCCTGAATTTAAGAAGTGTCATACTGCCTCTCCCCTCCCCCCAGTTTATTCTCCACATTGTAGCCTACATCACCTTTTTTAAGAGTGCATTTGGGCCAGGCATAGTGGCTCACACTTGTAATTCAGCATGAGAAAGGATTGCCTGAGTCTAAGAGTTTGAGACCAACCTGGGCAATATAGCAAGACCTTGTCTCTACAAAAAATAAGACAATTAACCGGGTGTGGTAGCATACTCCTTGTAGGTAGTTCCAGTTAATCAGGAGACTAGGCTGAAGGCTTGCCTGAGCCCAGGAGGTCGAGGTTGCAATGAGCTGTGATTGTGCCCCTGAGTGACTCAGGGGGAAAAAAAGTGCATTTGCTTATTCTTTATGTAAAACTCTCGTTGTTTTCCTTTTGCCCTTAAGATTAAGTTCAGACATTTCAGGGAGCAACTGGTAGTGTCTCTTTTTACTTTTCCAGCCCTTCTGTATACTTCAGTTCTTTGAAGATGATAAGAGTTCTGTCTTATCTGGGTTAACTCACACATGTTGTTTCCTTCTTCTAGAACACTAGCTCTTTCTTCTTCAGCCCTATTTGCCTAGTTAATTCCTTCTTATTTTTCAGACTTCACCTTAAAAATTACTTCCTCTGTCTCTACAACCTAGTTACCACATCTGTTACCACATGTAATTATTTACTTATATCACATATGGTGGTTTATTTATGGTAATTATGTCTCAAACTGAGCAACGTGCTTTATCCTTTCTAACCTACTTTTCTTACGGTCAGAAGAAATTGTTGAATAGAAATTGCAGCCTCCCAATTGCCAGGCCAGTAATCTTGAGCCTCCTTCTTAACAGGTCTTTCTGCTTTTCTGTCTTCCAACTCTTCAGTCTATTCTTTATGCAGCAGTTGGCTTGAAGTACTCCTCTGCTGAAAATTCTTTCAAATGTCCTTACTAGTGGCCTGCAAGGTCCTGTGCCTGTGTTGTTCCCACTACCCCCGATCTGTACTCAGTTATAGCAAAAGAAAACAAGACACTTACCTAACAGGATTCTTGCTGAAGACAGGCCAAAGTGATCAGACATCATCCGAGGGATGGTGGAGGATGAGAAACTTGATCCCATCCTGAAGATAGAATGTTCTTGCTAAACTGATTTAGCAGAGTTCTTTGCTAAAACTGAATGTTACAAGGAAGTTCACAGATGGGCTTAGCGGAAGATTCAGAAGCCTGGCTAAAGTTTTGCAAACAAAGGATCTTTGTCACTTACAGTCTTTGTCTTTACAGATGTCTTCTGCGATTTAGATAATTTGGAAATGTTATATAAAGTATCTGACTAATAATTACTAGAAAGCCGTGATAATATTGAAGTGAAATAATCAAAAGGAGTAGAGTGACATTGGTATTTCTAGGGAAATTGCTAAACTTCTTTTGGTGCCTTGGTTGCGTCAAAATTTTTCAGGTGTTTGTCACAGTAATTATGAACTGTTTTACCTGAGCACTCAGTTTTTAGCCTGTATATAAATGTGGTGTTTTTAGTTTAGGAATGCCATGCTTGTCTGCTAAGTAAGAATCCTTTTGTTAAATGAAAACTTTGCCACTTCAATTCAGTTAATTTATTCAGTTGGTGTATCATTCTCACCCAGGCTGGAGTGCAGTGGCAATGATCCTGACTCTTCACAGTATCAAACTCCTGGGCTCAGGCGATCTTCCTGCCTCAAGCCTTCTGAGTAACTAAGAGTATAGGCGTGCAGTACCATTAATTGTTTTTTATTTTTTGTAGAGACGAGATCTCGCTGTGTTGCCCAGGCTGGTGTCCAATTCCTGTGCTCAAGTGATCTCCCTCCTCCGCCTCCCAAAGTGCTGGGATTATGGGTGTGAGCATTTCTGACCAATTTTTACCAGTTTTAAGTGGAAATTGTTTAACATCTGGCACTAGTAATTGTATTCTTGATTACATTCCTGAAAAGGCTGCTGACTTAAGACCTTTTTTTGACTGGAAACTTTTTAGTTTTGTTATTAGAGTAATTACTTAATCTTTTCCACCTTGATTCAAAAGGTTTAAGGTTTATAATACGTATAGTTTCTTTTTATTTTAAATATTTGACAAATATTTAATACATTCCTGAGATGTTTTGATTTAATATACAAATACATTGTATAATGATTACACAGATGAACACATTTGTTACCACCCATGCTGTACATTAGACCCTAGAACTCGTTCATCTTATAACTGAAAGTTTGTATCCTTTAATCAACATCTCTTCATCTCCCTCTTCTCTCTCCTCTACCTAAACTCCTGGTAACCACTGTTCTACTCTCTGCTTCTGTAAGTTTGAGTTTTTTGGGTTCCACATGAATAGGTAAGATCATAGTCATACCTTGGAGATATTGCAGGGTTTGGTTTCAGACCTCTGCAATAGAAAAAATATCACAATAAATTATTCACACAAATTTTTTGGTTTTCCAGTGCATATAAAAGTTATGTTTACACTATACTGTAGTCTATTAAGTGTGCAATAGAATAGCATTATGTCTAAAAAATAAGTGCATAACTTAATGACTTATACCTGTAAACCCAGCCCTTTGGTAGGTCAAGGTGAGAAGTTCATTTGAGCCCAGGAATTCGAGGCCAGCCAGTGCCACATAGGGAAACCCTATCTTCGAGGCCAGCCAGTGCCACATAGGGAGACCCTATCTCCACCAGAAAAAAAAAAATTGCTGAATGTGATGGCACAACTGTAGTCCCAGCTACTCGGGAGGCTGAGTTGGGCGAGCGGAGTTGGGGATCACTTGAACACAAAAGTTTGAGGTTACAGTGTGCTATGATCATTCCTCTGCACTCCTGGGTGACAGAAAAGACCTTGTCCCTAAAAGAAGTAAAAAAGAACATTTAGCAGTTTAAGTTCGCTATCAGCCATGGAAATGGTTTATGGTACTCCAAAACAATTACAATGGTAATGTAAAAGATCACTGATCTTAGATCACCATAACATAATGATAATAATGAAAAAGTTTCAAATATTGTGAGAGCTGCCACAAACCTTTAATTTTTTTTTAAAGCAATATCTATTAAGTGCAATAAAATAAGGTATCTTGTATTTATCTCTTGGTGTCTGTCTTATTTCACATTGCATGTTTTCCAGGTTCACTTATGTTGGAAATGGCAAGATCTTTTTTGTGACTGGATAATATTCCATTGTATAATATTTACCACAGTTTTCTTATCTGTTTGTACATTCATGAACACTTTGGTTGTTTCCATTACTTGATTACTGTGAATACTGCAGTGAGCTCAGAGGTGCCAGGTATCTCTTTGAGATACTGATTTTCTTTCCTTTGAATATACAGTCGTAGGTTTGCTGGATCATACAGTAGTTTTAATTTTTTGAAAAACTGCCATACTGTTTTCCATAATGGCTGTACCTATTTATATTTCCACCAACTGTATACCAGGGGTCCCCTTTTTCTCTAAACCCTAACTAACACTTATCTCTTGGGGTCCCCCCTCCCCCGCAATAGCCATCCTGACAGGTATCAGGTAGTAGATCATTGTGGGTTTAATTTGCATTTCTCTGATTAGTGATGCTGAGCCCTTTTTTCACATATCTGTTAGCCATTTGTATATCTTTTTTGGGAAAATGTTTATTCATTTTCTTTGCCCATTTTTAAATAGGGTTATGTCATTTTTTTGGTATTCAGTTGGTAAATTGCTAATAGATTTTGGATATTAACCCTTTTCAAATACATGGTTTGCAAATATTTTCTGCTATTTTGTAAGGGTGCCTTTTCATTTTGGTGTTTGTTTCTTTTGATGCCCAGAAGCTTTTTAGTTTCGTGTAATCACACTTATTTTTGCTTTGGTTGCCTGTGCTCATTTTTGTTGCCTCTGCTTTTGGTGTCATAGCCAAAAAATTGCCAAGACTAATGTTAAGGAACTTCCCTCTGTGTTTTCTTCTAGTAGTTTTACAGCTTCATATGTTACTTTTAAGTTTTTCATTTTAAGTTATTTTTTATATGGTGTAAGACATGAGTCCAATTTCATTCTTCTGTATGTGAATATTCAATTTTCCTGGCACCATTTTTGAACACGCTTTGCCTTCCCCATGTGTACTCTTGGTGCCCTAGTCAAAGATTAGTTGTCCATATATGTGTGGGTTTATTTCTGGGCACTTTGTTTTGTTCCATTGGCCTATATTTCTTGTTTTATGTCAGTATGATACTTTACATTACTGTAGCTTTGTAAGATAGTTTTAAATCCGAGAATGTCATATCATCAGCTCTGTTGTTCTATCTCAGCATTGCTTTGGCTATTTGGGGTCTTTTGTGGTTCCACATAGATTTTAGATTTTTTTTGCTGAAAAATGCCATGGGAATTTTGATAGGCATGTCAAGATTATTTAGGTTGATATAATATTTTTTGAGTAAAAATGAGTAGTTAGTTGGTTATATCCTGACTGAGTTGGTTATGCCAAATTTTAGAGTACCTTGTATATAGTCAGTTAATAAAATCTGCTGGTGTGATTTAATACATTATCAGTGCCACTAAAAAACACATATTGGGGTAGTGTAATAAGTATTATAACTGTCAGTATTCTACAGTATCATCAGTATGTAAAGGACGTGAGATTATCTTTTGTAAACAACCAAAATTAGAAAGTCAAGTTTTAAAAATGGTCCTGAAATTTGGAAAAAAATTTTTATGTAGATGTTTGAGAGCTGTTTTTATTTTTAGTTTCAAGTTGTGGGGATAATAGGGATTTATTATGTAAGCAGGTTGCAATCAGGTCAGGTTTGGACCTCTGGCGAGCTCTCTCTCCTCCTGATGGTGCATCCAGTGTCTGCCAATCCCACCGTTTTGCTAGTGTGACCAGTGATCAGGGCCTGCTTATGAGTGAGAACATGTGGTATTCAGTTCTTTGTTTCTGTGATAGTTCACTTTGTATGATGGGGTTCAGCTGCTAGTTGCTGTGAACGATATGATTCTGTTCTTTTTTGCCACATAATATTCCATCATGAATATGTACCATGTTTTCTTTATCCAATTCACTTTCCTTGGGCATCTGGGTTGATTCCATGTTTTTGCTACTGTGAATAGTGCTGCAATAAACAGGTATGTGCTGGTGTTTTTTTGGTAGAGTGAATTATAGTCCTCTGGGTATATTCCCAGGAGAGGGACTGCTGGATTGTATGGAAGCTCAACTTTTAGTTCTTTGAGAACTTGCCATACTGCTTTCCATAGAGGTTGAACTAGCTTACATTCCCACCAGAAGTGTGGAAGTGTTCCCTTTTCTGCAGTCACACCAGCACCTGTTGTTTCTTTGACTTTTTTTTTTTTTTTTGAGTTGAAGTCTCACTCTGTCACCCAGACTGAAGTGCAGTGGCACGCTCCCAGCCACCGCAGCAATCGACCTG
>NW_007252898.1:162563-237243 GCF_000164805.1 Carlito syrichta | reverse complement strand
GGGCTCCGGCGATCCTTCCCTCAGCTTTCCAAGTAGCTGGAACTACAGGCATGCACTACCACACCTGGCTAATTTTTTGACTTATTGTAGAGATGAGGTTTTGCCAAGTTGCCCAGGCTGGTCTTGAACCCATGGGTTCAGGCAATCCACTCACCTTGGCCTTCCCAAGTGCGGGATTACAGGTTGAGCCACCGAGCCCGGCCTCTTTGACTTTTTAATGATAACCATCTTTACCAGTGTTAGGTAGCATCTCATTGTAGTTTTGATTTACATTTCTCTGATGATTAGTGAAACTGAGCATTTTTTCGTGTGTGTCTTGGCTTCTTTTATGTCATCCTTTGAGAAGTGTCTATTCATGACCTTTGCCAACTTTTTTTTATTGGGGTTGTTTGTTTGTTTCCTTTCTATATGGAAATTTGTTTGAGTTCCTTGTAGATCCTGGATGTTAAGCCTTTGTCAAATGCATAGCTTGCAAATATTTTTTTCCCATTCCGTGGGATGTCTCTTTAACTCTCTTGATGGTTTCTTTTGGTGTGCAAAAACTTTTCAGTTTGATAAGGTTCCACCTGTTCATCTTAGCTTTTGTTGCATTTGCTTTTGAGGGCTTGGCCATGAATTTATTGCCTACTCTAATGTCTAGAGAGGTATTGCTTACATTTTCTTTTAAGTTTCTTATAGTTTGTGGTTTTACATTTAAGTCCTTGATCCATTTTGAGTTATGATTGTATATGGTAGTAGATGGAGGTCCAGTCTCATTCTTCTGCATGTGGCTAGCCAGTTTTTCCAGCACCATTTGCTAAAGATTGTTTTCCTTTCCCCAATGTTTGTTATACATGACTTTGTCGAAGATGAGTTGATTGAGGAACTGTGTTTTTATTTTTGAATTCTCTGTTCTGTTCCATTGTTCTTTGTGCCTATTCCTATACCAGTACCATGCTGTCTTGGTCACTGCAGCCTTGTATTAAAGTTTTAAAATCTGCAAGTGTGATGCCTCCAGTTTTGTTCCTTTTGCTTAGGATTTCTTTAGTTATTTGTGCTCTTTTTTGCTTCCACATGAATTTCTGTATTGTCTTTTCTAGGTCTGTGAAAAATGATGTTGACAATTTGATACAGATTGCATTGAATCTGTAGATTGCCTTCTGTAGGATGGACCTCTTGACAATATTGATTCTTCCACTCCATGAACATGCGATTTTTTGTTTGTTTGTTTGTATCATCTGTGATTTCTTTGAACAGTGTTTTATAGTTCTACTTGTAGAGGTCTTTTCATTTCTTTGCTTAGGTAGATGCTGGAGTTTTTTGTTTTTGTGGCTATTGTGAATAGAATTGTGTTTTTTATTTGGTTCTTAGCCTGCTTATTGTTGGCGTATACAAATGCAACTCTGTTTTGGACGTAGATTTTGTATTCTAAGACTTTATCAAGTAGTAGTTTATCAGTTCAAGAAGGTTTTTTGACAGACTAGGGTTTCTCGATGTAGACTCATATCACCCGCAAAGAGGGATAGCTTAACTTCCTCTTTTCCTCTTTGGATAGCTCTGATTTCTTTCTCCTGTCTCATTGCTCTGGCTAAGCCTTCCAATACTATGTTGAATAGGAAGGATGTGAGTGGGCATCCTTGTCTTGTTCCAGTTCTTAGGTGGAATGCTTCCAGCTTTCAGCTTCTGAAGCCTGCCTGGTCACGATGGATGATCCTTGAAATGAGTTGTTGGATCCGATGTACTAGAAGCTTGTTGAGAATTTTTTCACCTATGTTCCTCAGGCAAATTGACCTTTAATTCTTTCTTCCTTGAATCTTTGTCAGTTTTGATTATCAGGATATTAACTTCGTAGAATGAGCTAGGGAGAATTCCTTCTCAGTTGTCTGGAATACTTTAAGATTGTTTTCACTTCTTCCTTGTATGTCTTGTAGAATTCAGCTGAGAAACCATCTAGACCAGGTTTTTTTTTTGTGGGGGGGAGTTTTCTTATAACTGAGTCAGTTAATTTCCTGGATTGTTATTGGTCTGTTGAGGGTTTTTTTCTTGTTTCAACCATGGGAAGTTGTGTGATGCCAGGAAATCCTCTTGATTTCTAATTCTAAATTTTCTAGTTTATTTGCCTACAGATGTTCATAGTAATCTCTGATAATCTTTTGAATTTCTTCAGGGTTTTGACATCACCTTCTTCATTACTAATTGTATTTATTCGGACTTTCTTTTTTTTTTTTTTTTTAGTCAATCTGGTCAGGGGTCTGCCAGTTTTATTTATCCTTTCAAAGAACCAGCTTTTTTTATTGTTGATCCTTTCTATGGTATTTTTGTCTTCTGTTTTCTGCAATTGTGACTTTATCTTAGTGATCTGGATTTTTGTACTGAAATTAGGGTTTAATTGTCCTTAATTTCCCAACTCCCGTAGGTATGACGTTAGACTCTTTACTTATGATCCTCTGTTTTCTTGGTATGTGGGAGTAATGTTGTGAATTTCTCCCTCAGCATTGTTCTAATGGTATCCCAGAGGCTTTGATATGTTGTGTCTTTGTTTTCATGTGTTTCCAGGAATCTTTTTATTTCTCTTGATTTCTGTGTTGACCCAGAAGTCATTCAGCAATATGTTGTTTAGTTTCCATGTATTTGTGTGTTTGGGAAGATTCTTGTTGGTGGTGATTTTTTTTTTTTGAGTTGGAGTCTCACTCTGTCACCCAGACTGGAGTGCAGTGGCTGTTCCCGGCCACCGCAGCCTCGACCTGCAGGGCTCCGGCGATCCTTCCACCTCAGCCTTCCAAGTAGCCAGAATTACAGGCATGCGCTACCACGCCCGGCTGATTTTTTGATTTATTGTAGAGATGAAGTCTCGCTGCCCAGGTGGGTCTCGAACCCGTGGGCTCAGGCAATCCACTCACCTCAGCCTCCCAAAGGTGCGGGATTACAGGCTGAGCCACCGAGCCAGGCTGGTGGTGATATTTATTTTTATTCCACTGTGAGCTGAGAAGATCCTTAGTGCTATTCCAGCCTTTGAAATTTGTTCATACCTGATTTATACCTGAGAAAGTGACCAATCTTGGAGCACGTTCCATGTGCTGATGAGTAGAATGTATACTCTGTGAATGTTGGGTGGGGTGTTCTGTATATGTCTATTAGGTCCATTTGGTCGAGTGTGAAGTTAAGGCTCTGGAGCTCTTTGTTGGTTTTTTTGCCTCATTGATCTGTCTAGAACTGTCAGCAAGGAATTGAAGTCTCCAACTATGATTGTATGGGTGCCTGTCCTCTCTTAGTTTAAGTAGCAATTGTTTTATAAATCCAGTTGCTCCTATGTTGGGTGCATATATATTAAAGATGGATATTTCTTGCTGGATTGAACCTTTTAACATTATGTAGTGACCTTTTTTTTTTTTGAGTTGGAGTCTCACTCTGTCACCCAGATTGGAATGCAGTGGCACACATGCTCACAGCCATCCCAGTATTGACCTGCTGGGCTCAGGCGATCCTTCCGCCTCAGCCTTCCAAATAGTCAAAACTACAGGCACACACTACCACGCCTGGCTATTTTTTAATTTTTTTTTAATTGTAGAGATGAGGTCTTGTCAAGTTGCGTAGGCTGTTCTTGAACCAATGGGCTCAGGCAGTCCCCTCACCTAGGACTCCCAAAGTGCTGGAATTACAGGCTTGTGTCACTGTGCCCGACCCTGTGTCCTTTTTAATTCCTTTTGGTTTGAAGTCTGTTTTGTCTGATACAGGAATAGCTAACCTGCTCTTTTTTGTTTCCCATTTGCCTGAATGATCTTTATCCAGCCCCTTGCATGAGTCAGTGGGTGTCTTCTGTAGCAAGATGAATTTTCTGGAGGCAGCAGAATGTTGGATCATGTTTCTTTATCCAATTTGCTACTCTGCCTTGTTAGGAGCATTCAGTCCATTCACTTTCAAGTTATTTATTGATATGTGAGGATTTAACTCTGACTTTTGACAGATGTTCAGAAAAATACTTTTAGGGCCACTTGAATCATTTTCTGAGAAATTCCTTCTGGGTAATCTTTTGGTCTATCTCTTTCCTTTTGAAATGTCTACCAGCGAACTCAGCTTTAGATAACATGTTATCTGTGAAATTATTTTTCTGCATTTTTGTTCCTGCTGCCGCTTTATTTTTTTATCTGTTGTTTTGTTAAGAGACACACTTCGGCACATTAAATTTTAAAGAGTTAATTTGAGCAAACGGTGATTTATGACCAGATCACAAGCAGTTAGGGAGTTCTGCCAGGGTGTTTGGAGGGAAAGTTTTTACAGGGTGGGTGTAGAAGCAGAGCAAATAAACGATTTATTCAAGTCTTGGGCAGTTGTATTATTTGGATTATGTCAGTGGGAAGTTCAGGAGAGTTAACTAATACCCGTTTGGCCACCTGTGATTGACTGAGCTTATTTGATTTACATTAGGAAGCCAGAGTGTCAAAGCTGCCTTGGTTTAATGGCCTCTGACTTAATTATTTTAAGTTATGTGTCACAATCTGCTTGTATAAATATAAATTGTAAAATACAAAAATAGAATTTACTTAAATGAAGTAACCTGTGCATCCAGAATTTTTTATTTTTCACCTTGTCTCTAATTGTTATATTTCTTTGTGTCAGAGATTTAAAATCATTGATATTAATGAAAGTGAGTAAAATAATAATGAATTTACTTCCAAATGAATCAGTAAAGCATGGTACCCTCAAGAAGTTAAAGAATTGGTGGCCTATCCTGGAATAAAGATACACTGCAAAGAGTGGAATATAATTTTTGTGTACTGTAGGCTTTTTAGTTGGTATTAGTAGCAGGCACCTAGAAATCAAAAACTGCTTTAGGTACTGTGGAAAAGGTGGAAGATACCAAAAAATCCTAGAGTGATGAATGTGTAGTACATTTGGTGCGAATCAACCCAGCTGAATTTGTGAATATAACAAGTGGAATATGTAAGATAAAGTATTAATGGGAGTGTAATATTTTCCACGAGATACTGATATAGTATGCACAGATATTGAGCAGCCTACTGTGTCAAGTTCTGTGGGTATTAAAGACAAGAAGTTAGTCAAATTTTTGCCCTCAAGAAACTGGATTTTTAAAATGAAAGGAAATCTGATGTTCTCTTGGGAGACGTTTAGACATATAAGTTGACAATAAGTGCTGCCTTGTAGAAAAATACAGCTGCATAAGGGAAAATAGGGTGTGCTTGGGAAGTAGGAGTTGCTATTTTATATAGAAACAAGAAAACTAGGCATATGGATATAGGGATGAGGGAAGTGTGTTTTAGGCAGAGAATAGTAAATGTCAAGGCCTTCTGGTGAGAGTGTTGGTGTGTTTGAACAAGATAGCCACTAGTATTTTTGGAGTGGGGAAGCAACAGGAGATGAGCTCAGAGAGGTAATAAGAGTCAATCTAAAGATGGAAACTGAGGCAAAAATAATAATAGACAGCTTGGGCCAGGGTTGAAGACTGTAGCTAGTGTAGTGCTTCATGCTTCATTGGACCTTTGTTATAAGCAGGTGTTAAAAGACAAGAGGGAATCATGAGTGCGCTGATACAAAGTGTGATAGTCACTGGTTTACACAAGTTGCATTGCTTGGTGATTGACTATACATTGTTGAACTATAGGGTATGAGTTATGGTGTCCAGCATATGGCATTGTTGGGTTAATTTATGGCTACTTGGTGTCAGTCAGTCTAGAGCCCACATAGCAAGTAGCTTCAAGAGGTAGATTACTTAACTTGGGGGAGTGCGAAGGGGCTGCTGTCTCATTTCAGTGCTTCTCTGGGCCTGATAATTAAAGGTGCTCACATTCCTCAGATAAAAGTTCCTCTTCTTTCTCACAAGAAAGAAAGGGCCTTGTAGGCTTTTGGAAAGGATTTAGACTTTTCCTTTGAATAGTGTTTTTCATCTTTTCAGGTTAGCGACTTAATCTTCAGGAATAAAAGGAGAAAGTGGGAAAGCAGGAAGATGACTTAGGAGACTATTGCATTAGTCAAAAGTGCAAGGCATTGGATAGGATAATAGCAGAAGTGGTGTGATTCTGAATATAATTTTTGAAAGAAGAAACTGATGAATTGGAAGTGAAGAATGAAGAAGATTTTTAGTCTAAGCAATGGTAGGTTGGAACTGTCATTTACTGAGGTTAGAAAAAAAGCTGTAGAACAAAATGTTTGTGGTTTGGAGGGAATTCAGAGTTTTGTTTTTTGGGTTGTTTAACACATGGGATTCTGGTTTAGTCACCAAATGGAAATGTTAAATAGGCAAATGAGTAGATAATCTGGAGGTAAAGGCAGAGATTTGGGCTGAGGTCATAGCATATAGATGGAACTTAAATCCATGAAACTAGATTCCACCCAGACTTCATATAAAGTGAGTGAAGACCCAAGGCCTACAGACTTTCTGCAAAGTGCATATTTTTGGCTTTGCAGCTATAGATCTCTTGCAAATATAATATTGATGTTGTGCAAGAGCAGCCACAGGTAATATGTAAATGAATGGATTTGCCCACACCTTCTGAAGATAGAGAAAAGAAAGCCTGTGATGAGGGTAGATCCTTGTATTACTATGATGTTTGCAAGTCAGGGATATGAAGTGAGACTAGCCAAGGAGCCTGAGAATGAGTGGCCAGTAGGGCAGGAAGAGCACCTAGAGAATGTGTCTATTAGAAGTCAAATAAAGAAAATGTTTAGAAAATATGATCACTGTGTCTAGGTCTGCTAATAGGTTGGATAATGTGAGAATGAGAATTTGTAACCTCGAGGGCAATAACCTTGATGAGAGCAGTATGTGTAAGTGGACTTGGAGGAATTAAGGCTAGATTGGAGTGGGTTTAAGAGAGTAGAAGGCAAAGACAGTGAATATAGCACACTCTAAGTAGAAGAGTTTTGCTCTAAAGGGGAATAGAGAATAAGGCTCTGACTAGAGTAGGATAGGGATTCCTTTTTTGTTTCTTTTTTCTCTTCCTCATCTTTTGACTGGTACCAAGGATTATTTTTGTTTTAAACATGGGGGAGCTACAGCATATTGATGTGCTGTGGAACTTAAAAAATTGCAGAGGGGGCAGTTGCTGTAGTAATGTTGAGATTTGGTGTACAAATTGAAGGATTGACCTTAGACTGGAGCATTAACAATTCATTGTTAATAACTAAGAAGATAGCTTATTACTATTACAGTGAATATATTGGTGATTATTTGCCATTTGCTTAATTATAGCAGGAAAGAGTACTGTAGCTCCAAGCAGTACTTGAAGCTGTGGTTACTAAATGCGTGTCTCTTTAATACTTTCAAGTTGCAGCCTTTGGTACCAAGGGTGTTCTGCAAAAGTACCTTGAAGGTGACTGTTAGGGGCCAGGGAAAGAGAGACCTTACACTCTTAACTTGTGTTATATATATATTCTGGGCGAAATTTTACTTTGGAAAGTTTTCCTTGTTTAAAGACTTTCAGAACCATTTTTCAAAATATTTCAGCTTATGGTCTATCTTTTAACATGTAATGATTGATGTTAAACTTACAATAGACAGCAATGCAAGGTGATGATCTGCTATAGTTCTTCAGAACACAAGTACTCCCCAATTTAAGAAATAAAACATTACAAATAAATGAAACCCCTATGCACTACTCTTTATTACATTACTCTGACTCCATTACTTGCTGCTCACCCCCCGAATTGTCATAATTTTGGTGTTTGTGATTCCCATGAGTTTTTGAGTGTATCCGAAATGCATTTTTAAAAGATTTTCCTTTGTTAGAAATATAATGCCAAATGAAAAATTTTATTTAAAAAATGTTTAATACATGATTTAAAAGTGTTGACATAGGGTGTGTGTGTGTATGTGTTAATTTGATTTAACCCTATGGGGGAGAAAACAAGGATTATGGAACTTAAAGTTTATTTTGACAGGTGAAGTGATGGGTGAAATATTATAGGTTCCTCTTCTAGACCTATTTAATCAGAATCTTTGAGAAGGAAGGGTAAGGATGGGGGGGATAGGATGCAGAGCCAGTAACTGATGACATGTGATATGCTTCAGACAGTTGAGATGAGTTCTGTTTTCTAGTAGGTTTTCTGAATGTGTTTTTTTCCGTTCCAGTTTCTTAAGGGCAGTGACATTATTTGAAAATTTGATTCAAGTAGAATGCTTGATTATTTTACAACATGTTTGGTCTGGTCCAGGCTGTATTTGCACATAGTAGAAGTTGAATAATATGATTTAATGAGTAAAGAATGTTACTGTTCATAGTTGTTTCTGAATTTGAATATACTTTAAGAACACATTTTTAGGAGATAATAAATGTAGCAAACATTATTAAAATTGACAGTATTTAAACCATTTATTCTGTGCCTTATTTGAAGAAGTTAAACTGATTGCATTTTTACTGATTAGATGTCAGATGTTGTGTAAAAAGTAGTGCATTAATGGCACTGATACAATAAAAAGAACAGAGTTCTGTTTGTCTTCCACTTGTTATCTCATCTTTTTTTTTGAAAGCAATAAGGTTGTTTGCTTGTTTGTTTGTTTGAAAAGAGTTGGCGTGAGGTCTCTGTAGCTTCGACTGAAGTGAGTTGGTGTGATCACAGGTTACTGCTCCCACCTCGGCCTCCTGATTGGGCTCATCTGAAAAATTTTGTGTGTGTGTTTTGAACTGTGGAAAAAACAGTTTTACTACCCTCCTCCAAGATTTTCTTGAGGAGTAAATGAAACAATATGTCTAAAATCTGTAACAATTACTAGTGTGTGTAACCTGCTCAAACAATTTCATTTCCTTCTGTTTTGCTGATACTATGTTTGAGTAAAAAATTTGGACTTAGGCACAAGAACTTTCAGTATTACTTGATATTCCTGTCGTTTCTTAATTTTTATGTATGGCCAAGCTTGGAAGAACAAGTGAGATTTGTGAGTAAAAACAAAAGGAGAGGAGGTTAAA
Source organism: Carlito syrichta (assembly GCF_000164805.1). Lineage (NCBI taxonomy): Eukaryota > Metazoa > Chordata > Mammalia > Primates > Tarsiidae > Carlito > Carlito syrichta. The sequence continues at coordinate 228,343 of NW_007252898.1, read as the reverse complement.
AAATGGCACTGCTTATTGACTATGGCAGAATCCTGTTAGCTAATAGTTTTCCCTTTTTTGAAAATATTTGTTAAAAAATCCTTAAAATGATGTTTTGTGGCAGTAATCAGTTAAATTTGGGGATTTTACAGTATGTCTTGATGTAAAGTCTCTTTCGTCTTTTTGTTTTTCAATATTTTTCAAATTTATAGTATTTGATGATAGCAACATGAGAAACTCAGTATACTGTTTTGTTTTTATTTTTATTTTGAGATACCGGGTCTTTTTGACCCAGGCTGAAGAGCAGTGGCATGAACATTCGTAGTTCACTACACTCTTCTACTTCTGGGCTCAAGTGATTCTCCTGCCTCAGTCTCACAAGTAGCTAGTCACTACACCTGGCTAATTTTTTGATTTTTTTTTGTAGAGACAGGGTCTCACTATGTGTTGCCTAGTCTGGTCTTGAACTTGTGGGCTCGAGTGATTGTTCCACCCTGGTTTCCCAAAGTGCTGGAATTACAGGCATGAGCCATCATGCCCGGCCAGTATACTGCATTTTTAAGGAAAATTATAGTAGAATACTCTTTGAATAGAGGCTTGTTTTCTGAAATGGCATCAAATCCAGAAGTAAAAGAAAAGAAAAACTGAGAAACAAGCACAGAGAAAAGGAAAGTGTCCTGTGGGATTCATTGACATGATTGGCAGATATTGGTAGTATAACCAGAAGGTAAGGTGATCTTTTTTGGAGGAAGTTTTGGTGCTGATTGAAATAATAAAGATGTAATAAGTAAGAAGACTGAGTAAAGGACATAGAGGTTAGGTGTGTTAGTAGGAGTGATTGAACTTACATTAGTGGAGATGAAGGAATGTTAGTGAGGTGCAATGACAAAAGAGCACATCCAGCAAGACTGTCTTTATGATTAGGGACAATGAGAACAAACCACACCACCTCTACCTTTCAACAGGTAAGAGAATAGTAGTAACAGTCACACTGGGGTTCAAGTCACAGCTGTTTGTTTTTAGCTAGTTAACTTTTTAAAAAGAACTTCTGTTTTTAGATAGTTGTAGGCTTGCCTGCAATTGTAAAAAAAAAAAAAAAAATGATGAGGGAGAGGATTCAGTATAACTTCTTCAGTTTGCCACACTGAATTAAAGTAACATCTTGCATAAGTATAGTACACTATTACAACTTCAGAATTGACATTGATAAAATCTATTGACCCTATTCAGATTTCACCAGTTTTACATGCGCTGTATTTAGTTCCATGCAGTTTTACTGCATAAATAATATAACCACCGCCACAGTCAAGATACAGAGCAGCTCCATTACAAGAATCCTCTGCTACTGTTTTATAGCCACCACCATGTCCCTCCCTTTACTGTTGCCTAGCAACCACTAATATGTTCTCAATCTATAATTTTGCCATTTCATGAATGTTATATGTAAATGATACTGTATTGCCCTTTTGAGATTGGCTTTATTCACTCAGATAATCCCTTTGGGAACCATCCAAGTTGTTTTGTGTTTTATTGCTGAGTTGTATTTCATGGTATGGATATACCATGATTTGTTTATCCATACACAACTGAAGGAGATATGGATTGTTTCCAGGTTTAGGTTATTAGCTGTACTGCTGTTACGGCATTCATGCCTGGATTCTTGTGTAATCATAACTTTTCATATCTCTGTGATAAATTCTCAAGAATACAATTGCTAGTAGCTATGGTAGATTGGCTGCTTAACAATTTTAATGACAGTTACAAGCAGAAAACTCTTATTGTTGTCGATTATCATACTGTTGTTATAAATTATTACTGTTGCCAGCATTTTATCTTTTTTGTTCTCTCTGTGATCACATTTTTCTTGGGCCATTACACAAATAACTGAATTTTTTTTTAGGAAAGGAATTTACTAGATAATACATCTAATGTGGAATGATAGTAAATGTACCAGATTTGCTTTTTAGTTAATACATACTGTGGAACAAATACACTTTTACCCTAACAAACTTTTGAGCTATTATATGTATTTTAGAGGTCTATTTTGCTGCTGCAGTACTCAGTATTTTTAACATACTAAAAATTATTAAGTAGCATTCAAAATGCAGTGGCACAGTCGAGAATCTGACATTTATAGCAAAGTTCCACACCTACTGTACTGCCACTGGAGGAAAAAAACACAAAAAAGTAACTTGGAACAAAATACACTACTGGCTTTTACTTAATCTGCCTTTGAGGAATTAAGAGACTTGAAGAGGTTAAAGCTATAGCAGACCCATAGTTCCTAAACCTGAGTGTCTGTCTATCAGAACCACCTGGGAAGTTAAACAAATCTGAAAATCCTCAGATTATTAAAAGTGGTTGTATGGGACTGGGAATCTTCGTGTTTCAAAAGCACCTGAGTTTCGTTTGATAATACATAGTTAAATTTGGAAAATTAGAGCTCCTGGGAAGAATACTTTCTATCTTATGTAATCTTTTGGTGTCTTTACACCAGCTTTGGCATATAGTAAATGTTCATTAAAATTAAACGTTCATTAAATGAGTACTTTGTGTGCACACATGCTTGCTGATAATTTGGTGGTGCAGAGCAAGTGTTGCTGCATTTATAAAATAAAATACAACAAAGGGAGCGCTTAAAGAATATATTTTTAGTAAGTTAACATTTGCTGTATAATATTAGTCATTTGGCACAAAGCAAAGTTATCAGAATAAGCCCTTTTCTTGTTAAAGAATGGCTGTGTATCCCAGATAAGTGAGCAGATGAGTTTAACTGGATTCAGTGCACGCTGCCAGTTCCCAAGGTATACCTACTTTTTTGAGAATTTCTTTGATTTTTCTTATGATTGTGTTCTATAGTTCCTTCCCCCCAAGTTATGAATGCTTTAATTTTTGAATTCTTAAATATTTGAGAGTATTTACTCATTAATAACATCTATATTGAGAAATAATTATCTGGGTTATGTCCATTTCTTCTCTTAGCACAAGTTGTTGCTCTGTTGTCTTCTGGCACATAGTGTTACTGTGGAAATGTCTGAGGCCAGCCCATTTTTGTTTTATGAGTGACATGCTTCTGCTTGGATGCTTTTAGAATTATTTCTTTATGAGTAAGATTCAGCTTCACCAGTATATGAGGATGTGTGTTCATTTTTATTGGTTCTTTATTACTTTCTGGGTAAATAGTGAGCTTCTTTCGCTATGCAGATTATTTTGGGAGGATTTTTTTTTATCTCATTGAGTGTCCTTCCTGTTTTGGAGAGGACTTCCAGTTTTGCATATATTGGCTTCATCTTGCATATCTGACATCTTATCTCTGAGCGCTTTCCAAATGCTTTGTGATACTTCTCTGTTCTGTGTTCTTTATGGATGACACTGCTTTCTGCATTATTGATTCTTTTAGTCCTTTTAATGATGTTTTAATTTCTGTGATTATTCATCTTTTTTCTTATTTACTCCAGTAACCCCCCTTCATTTCATTGTGTGTCTGTCTCTCTCTCCTCTCGGGTCTTTGTTTTGTTTCACACAGTTCATGTTCTCTTTCTTGTTGAGATCTGAATTTGTCTTAAAAATTCTTGGTTTCCTGAGATTTCTATCAAAGTATTTTCTTCACCTGTTTATGTTGTCTATCTCTGCTTGGTCTCTCTACATGCTTTGTGTGGGAGATTTCATTGCATTTGTCTTGGGTAAAATCGTTCTTTTGGGACGTGTGTGTATATGAGTGTATAGTGTGATAAGATTCTCTTTGATTCTGCTTTCCTGGACACTTTTTAATTGCGTCCTTAGGCTCAGCCTCTAATCCCAGCACTTTGGGAGGCCAAGGCGAATGAATTGCCTGAGCCTGCGGGTTTGAGACCAGCCTGGGCAACTTGGTGAGACCTCATCTCTACAATAAAATCAAAAATTAACCTGGCGCGGTTAGTGCGCGCCTGTAGTTCCAGCTACCTGGAAGGCTGAGGTTGAAGGATCGCTTGAGCCTAGCAGGTCAATGCTGGGGTGCCTGCGAGCATACCACTGCACTCACTCCAGCCTGGGCGACAGAGTAAGACTCCCAACTCAAAAAGAAACCCTCCAAAAACTGCGCCCTTAAAATGTGGTTTATCATCTGAGTCTAGATCAAGGAATGAGGTATGAAAGGCATACATTTGGAAGAGAGTAATAACATGGGGAGGCTATGTTTACTCTGAACTTCCACTGTATTTGATGAATTTTCTTCTCAGGGATCACATCTAGGGGTTCAGGCAATGGTTTAAGGTGACAGGGCCCTCTGATTCAGGCAGTTCTCTACTTCCTTGTGCCACAAAAAGACCAATTTAGTGGTATAAATGAACTTTCTCTCTTACATTTTCTGCCTGCCATAGATTTTCAAAATATGTAGGAATTGGAATTGAGTACTTTGCTGTGTTTCAATGGGGATTTAATTGTCTCTTGAATCCATTTGTTAGTGCCCATGTGTTAGGTTGAGACTATTCTCCCATTGGAATTGATTATATTTTCTTTTTGATTCTGTTAGTTAATTTGGATAGGTGTTATAAATGGCAAATATAGAAACATGCTTTTGTGCTGTTATCTTTCTGAAAGTTGACTTTCATTGTAATTTTCAGTTATTTGTGCTGCGTCTGATTCATTTAGTTACTGGTTAAAATATATTTATCATTCCAGTCATTGAACTGATGGCTTTTTTTATTTTTAATCCTAGCTGGCTCTCTTAAAGATGAGTCTCTTAAAGATGAGTCTTATATAATTCTTTCAATATTAGATATTGCTACTTTTTTATATGGATTGGAAATTCCAATACCCAGGTACAAAATAGAGAACATAAATGTCCCTGTGATTACATGTGATGTTTGTGTGCACATGTGGAGTATAATGTTGCCGTCAATAGTGATGGTGTAAAGCCACATTTAGTGATGAATAAAGAAAACCCTAGATACTAGGTAGAAAAATCCTCATGCAGATTAGCATGATACTGTCTTTGGGTACAATGCGTACATGTAGGAAAATGCCTACTTTATAAGGATAGAGTTATCTTTTCTAAAATTTTTCTGTAGCTTCTGATTATAGTACCTATTCTTTATTTTAGAAAATCAGGTAAAACAGCATTGCAATCTTTAAAAATAATGGTAACAGTAAACACTGACAATGTTGTTCTTGGTGTTAAAAAGTATTGCCTGATGGTAAGTGATCATTATGTTAAAACTTTTTTATATTAAGGAAACATTCATCTATTCCTGCAGTTAGTTGTTAATGCTTTGTTAGAAGTCTGTTTAAATTTTATCAAATGCTGTCTATTTTGATAGCATATTTTAAAACATTAACATTAGGAATTATATTCATGCAAGTCTTCACATCTGCCTTCAGCCATTATGCATTCCTGGGCTTCCTAATTGACAACCATATATATAAGGTACATACAGTTGTAAATTATTTTAATTCTTTCATTCTATGGTTGTTATCTTAGAATTTTGCAGTTGGTTACTTGTATGATTGAATCTGTTTCTGGAACAGATTATACATAGCAGGAGTTATTTAATCTCCGAAAGTATGAAACAGTTTCTTAGTAAACATATTATAATCTATGGCTGACTAGAGCTTTGTTTGAACAAGGAGGGAGGGTGATGGAAAAATAGAACAATTGTGACTGAAGCTTGCTGTCATAAAATTGGTATGTAGGGTTAATATCACCAGCAAAGGTATCTATTGGAGCTTCCCAATAATCATTCTGAGCTTCTGTTTTTGTATTTAAAGTACAGTGAGTACCTTGTAATAGTAACATTTGTGTCTGTCTCTTAATGTATATAAAGTTGGTTTAGATAATGTATACTTTTCCCTTTCATAAACAATCATTTCACACAGTTCAAGAACACAGGCACAAAGTATCCAATGTTAGATTATCAATAGCTGTATCCAAAAATGTACTCCTTGCCTCAACAAAAAAGCAGAATGACTAAGCAAGAGAAACAGATGGAATTTTAGATTAAAAATTGTTTTGTGTGCAGATGTCTCTGCTGAGACGTGCACAAGTAATAGTGAAAATGTCCCTTCTGTGAAAGAATTTACTCAGTTTTCCTTGAGGTATCTCTGCTGTAGTATGCTCCCTTTTTTCTCTTTATAATACCACATTTTTGGGGGGACAACACTAGTCCAATTTATATTACAATAAGTTCCCTACCTACAGATGAGTTCTAGTCTGAGAGCATGTTCGTAAAGTTCAGTGACGTTAACCTAGGTACCCAACTACTACAAATGGCTATATAGTACTGTACTGTAACAGGTTTATAATACTTTTCACACAAATAATACATTAAAAACAAAAAAATTAAAAAAAAATTTATATCAATATTTTTTATTTTGATATTGTGGGGCACAGTTAAAGGTTAGGTATACAAATATGCTTCGTTCAGGCACCCTTGTTGATAATTTTTAAAATCTTGCGGTACAATACCTTGAACACATGTGACAGTAAACTTCAGATACATGAACTTATGTGGTTGGACATGTGAATTCATTTGCATCTTTGGAAGTTCACAGATCAAAGGTTTATATGTAGGTGACTTACTGTATGCAGTTAATAGAATGGAACCTTTAGTAATTTTTTAAAAGTATCAAGTGATATTTTCAGTGAGTATTGCAGGTATAGTGTGTCTACTCAAAACTTATTTTGCTGTGTTGTAATAATAGTTTCACTTAATAGGTGAAGGTTATATACCTGTATATGACACAAAGGATTTGTTATCACCAGCTTTTTTGGTGGCTAGTCTCCAGAGATTCTGTGTGTCATTCCTTTGATAATGTTGATATATGAAGGCCAGAGGTTCCAAGAACATGATTGAACTAGGAGCTGATCTGTCATTCTCCTCTATTATTGTTGCAATAACAGTAGTTCCCTTTTTGAATATTTAGTTTCCATTTGTGCGTTTATCTTTAGAGTTTTCTGACAGACCCAGGCATTGTTGTAATTATAGAATTATATCCATGGCATGACAGGCAAGATCCCTGTACTCAGGGCGTTTCTCTTATAGTGGAAGACACAAGACAATATAAAGTGTGTAAACAGGACCATTTCATATTATGATTTGTCCTATAAGGAAATAGTGATTTGAAATGAAAATAGCAGAGAGGTAGGCAGAATATATACTTTGGTCATGGAAAGACTTTTGTAGGGGGTAACTTATGACTTAACACCCAAAGGATGAAGAGCCAGTTATATAAGGGAATGATTCTGTAGCTTTAAAAAGTTGGCAGGAAAAATTAGAAAACGAGTTTTCTAGAAATAACCTTCTTTAGTTGTGTTATCTTTAGGAATATACTTTTAATGTGCTTCTTCATAATGTCCTCTATTACTTATTGTTTAGGAGAGTCAAAAAAAAAAAACCCTCAAAAGTAAAAAGTACATTCTTAAGTAATCTTGAGACTTCTTTGTCCAAAAGATGAGATTTTTTTCAACTTCATTTAGCATTTGAAGCCCTTAGTAGACTAGCTTTACACCCCTGTTACCTTAAACACAAGAACCTCATGCTCCTGTCGGACTGCTTTTACTCATTGCCCTTTGATCCCTGTTCACCATGTGCTTTCCTGCTTTTATGCTGTTTCCCGTGACTGAAGTTTATTCTTCACTTCATTGTACCCAGTTGAAATCTTTTCTTGTGTTAGATGATCTTTGTAGTTTCTCTTACATTATTAATATAACTGAGAGTTTCAGTACATGAGACATATAATACATATATTCGTACTTGAAGATTCCTTAGAGCTCATTTTCACCCATCCTGAGAAGTGAGTTCTATGGGCTTCCAAAGCTGAACCCTCTACTTCATCCTTAATGATTAGATTGGGAGGGAAAATTACTTGGAGACACATAGGTATACCATACCTGCCTATGTTTCTTTTTGTTTACTGTGCTATAAATGCACCAATTTGGGAAAGGATGATAATTCAGTTTTTCAGCTATATTGCCTGCTTATTCTTTTGGAATCTTCTTTTCATTTTTGTTTTTGTTTGTTTGTTTGTTTGTTTTTTAAGATAGAGTCTCACCTGTCACCCAGGATGGGGTGCAGTAGCACACTTAATGGCTTCCACAGCCTCAACCTGCTGGGCTTAGGCAATCGATTCTTCTGCCTCAGCCTTCCAAGTAGCTGAAACTACAGGCAATGTACCACCACACCTGGCTAATTTTTTAATTTATTGTAGAGACAGGGTCTTGCCATATTGCCCAGGCTGGTCTTGAACCCCTGGGCTCAGGCAGTCCTCTTGCCTCTGCCTCCAAAAGTGCTAGGATTACAGTCGTGAGCCACTGTACCTGGCGAGAATCTTCCTATAATTTGATACATTTTTCTGCAACTTTAAAAAAAAATCTAACCTATATTCTTTTCTCTTAAGAATGCTTTCTTCCGGGCAGGGCGCAGTGGCTCAAGCCTGTAATCCCAGCACTTTGGGAGGGTGAGGCGAGAGGATTGCCTGAGCCTGCAGGTTCAAGACCACCCTGGGCAACATGGTGAGACCTCATCTCTCCAATAAATAAAAAATTAACCGGACGAGGTAGCGCATGCCTGTAGGTCCAGCTACTTGGAAGACTGAGGCAATCGGGTTGCCAGAGCCCAGCAGGTCTATGCCAGGGTGACCATGAGCGTGCCACTGCACTTCAACCTGGGCAACAGAGTGAGACTCCAACTCAAAAAAAAAAAAGAATGCCTTCTTCCCTTAAACTAGCTGCTTAGTTAATTTAAAACTAAGAAAACAGAGCAATGTAAGATATAATCTAATTACATCGCATAAAAATAGCTGTTAAGGAGAGATGTGCACTGTGAAAGGGGTTTGCTTTATTATGGGTGGTTAGGAAGGGCTTTTCTGAGGATGTGCTGAAACCAAAAGATTGAAATAGGCAAAGAGGAGGAGATAGAAGCTAGGAGATAGAATTGTGTGAAGGGTCTAAAAATCTTACTTTGAAATTGTAACTTATTCTAGTGAAAAATCAGGTGGCAGGGGTCAAAAGTAACATTCTTAAGTATAGCATTTCAGACTTTATTGTGACCAGTTGCAATCTTGTACAATGTCAAACAATATCTTAATTGACAAGTGAAGATGACCATAAGGTGGCCTCCTCTTAGGTAGACTGGACTGAATCCCACATTGGCTGATTGAGTGCACTTTTCATTAAATGAGTTGCTGTTAACCTGGTTAGACCCAACTGTCTGTTTTAAATAATATTTTGCATTTCTATTACTCCTGTTTTTCTCCTTAACACTCATCTCTTCAACTACTCATTTACTTTCTGTCTCTACAGATTTTTATGAATATTTTATATAAATGAATTATATAGTATGTGATTTTTTGTGTGTGACTGGCTTCTTAGTGTTTTCAACGTTCATCCATGTATCCATTGCGTCATGTATCTGTTTTAATTCTTTTTGCTTCCCAGGTTAAAGTTTCTGTACTTTAGTAATTCTCAGAGCTTGTAAAGTACGTTTAAGTTTCCTATAAGAAAATATCATATATAGCTTAATCCAAGTTTATATAGTCATACAGCATTTTCTAGTCAAAGCATCATTTGATTAGGATTCGAGTTTGAGAAATGATGAATTAGAGACTTGTCCCTAAGGTAGACTAGTCAAAGTCACATGTAAAGTATAATAGATTTATTTTTATTTTTGGTAACAGTTTTGATATATATACCATATAATTCTGCTATTTACAGTGTACAATTCAGTGAGTTTTTTTTTTTTCTTTTGAGTCATGGTCTTATTGTCATCTAGGCTGGAGCATAGTGGCGTGATCACAGCTCCACAGCCTCGACCTTCTGGTCTAGGTGATCCTTCTGCCCAGCCTCTCAAGTAGCTGAAACTGCAAGCATGCACCACCCCACCTGGCTAGTAAATTTTTTTTGGTAGAGATGAGGTCTCCCTATATTGCCTAGGCTGGTCTTGAACTCCTGGATGCAAGCAGTCCTCCCAAAGTGCTGGGATTACAGGCGTGAACCACTGTGCCTGGCAAGTGGTTTTTAATATATTCACAGTTGTATAACAATCACCAATGTTCTGAGTCAAATTTAGAACATTTATGTCACTCAAAAACCCTTTAACCATCACTCTCAAAGCCCCTTTCACCTTCAGTTCTTGAAAACCATTAATGTGTTTTCTGTCTCTACAGATTTGTCTCTTCTGGGTGTTTTATATCCATGTACACCTATAATATGTAGTCTTTTGTGACTGCATTATTTTACTTAGCATAATATTTTCAAGGTTCACTCATGCTGTAGTACTCATTCCTTTTATTCCAAATGATATTTCATTGTGTGAATATGCCACATTTTATTTATTCAGTTGATAGACATTTTATTTGTTTTCATTTTTTGACTGTTAAGAATAATGTGCTGTGAACATTTGTGTACAAGTGTTTGTGTGGGTGTATGTTTTCATTTCTCCTGGAGATAATACCTAAGAGTGGAATTGCTGGACCCTATGATAACTACGTTTAACATTTTCAGAAACTGCCACATCGTTTTGCAGAGTAGTTTAGTATTTGACATATCTACCAGCTGTGTGTCTGGAGAGAATTTTCAGTTTCTCTACATCCTCACAAACACTTGTTATCTGTCTTTTGGACCATAACTGTCTGAGTATATGTGAGGTGGTATCTTATTACAGGTTTGGTTTGCATTTCCCTAATGCCATTGTTTGCCATTCCTGTGCTTTTTGGCCATTTTTGTGTCTTTGGAGAAATTTGTGTTGAGATCTCTTTGTTCATTTTTAAATTGGATTATTTATCTTTTTATTGAGTTGTAAGAGTTCTTATTAGTAGAACTAAATAGAAGTATTATCAGATATATAATTTGCAAATGTTTTCCTATTCTGTGGATTATCTTCTCACTTTTGGATGGTATCCTTTCAAGCTCAGAGGTTTTTAATTTTGTCAAAGTTCATGTGTATCTATTTTTTCTTTTGTTACTTGTACTATCAGTGAAAATTTATGTGTATATTTTCTTCTGAGCATGAATGTTTTTAGCTTCTATGCCTGTAACTCATTTTGCATTCACTTTGCATGGTGTGTGAGGAGGGGGTTCATCTCAACTTCTTCTGAATGTACTTCTTCCCCTTTTTAAACTCAGTTTGTGTTGCATAATGATGTTTCTGTGAAGACTGGACTATATATGTGAATGAACTGCATATTATAAGATTATAGTACATTTTTGTATACATTTTCTATGTTTAAATACAGAAATGTTTACATTGTATTACAGTTGCCTACAGTGTTCAGTACAGTAACAGACTGTACATATTTATAGCCTAGGAGCAATAGGCTCTACCATATAGCCTAGATGTGTAGTAGGCTACACCATCTGTGTTTGTATAAGTATATGCTGTGATGTTTGCATGATGAAATTACCTAACAATGCCTTTCCCAGAATGTATCCCTGTTGTTATGTGATGTATTGAAATCCTCTGTATATACTACCTGCACATATAGGAAAGATATGAGTAGCTCCAAAGGAAATAATGTAATATGTAATTTCACAAACTAGTTTGTAGCACTGTGCTAAAAGTATTTAGCTATTTACATTTAAGACAGAGTACGGCAATACTGTTTTTCAGACAAGCTTAATTAGTGAAATTCAGTGAGAACCTCATCTTACATTTATCTTTGCCACTTTAATGTTTGGCCCTAACTCTGTTAACATGGAGTCTACTACTCAATATAATTTGTTTGTGACAGATATAAATGCAGCTGTACATGTAACATTATTGTCAGTGATGAGATTTTTTCCAGGTGGTGAACATCTTCTAAAAGTTTCAAACAAAATTGTTACATACTTGGAGTCTCACTCTGTTGCCCAGACTGGAGTGCAGTGGCACACTCAAGGCCACCCCAATGTTGACCTGCTGGGCTCTGGTGATCTTTCTGCCTCAGCCTTCCAAGTAGCCAGAACTACAGGCGTGTGCTACCATGCCTGGCTAATTTTTTTTAATTATTGTAGAGATGAGGTCTCACCAGTTGCCCAGGCTGGTCTAGTACTCACGGTCTCAGGCATTCCACTCGTCTTGGCCTCCCAAAGTGGTGGGATTAGAAACTGAGCCACCAAGCCTGGCCCATATGATACAATTTGATTAGCAGTTATGCTCCTGGGAAATTCAGAGCACTGTAGTTAAGCAAAATGAGGTTCCAGTCTCAGCTAATGATAAGCAGATTTTTTTTTCCAGACATTGGACAATTATTTGGGCAATGTTTTATGCACAGTAGGCATTCCTGGCCCCCTTATACTAAATGTCAGTGACAGCTTCATTTGGCAGTGCTGTCCAGTGAGTCAGATATGCAGCTTTAAATTTTTTTTTTTTTTTTTTTTTGAGTTGGAATCTCACTCTGTCGCCCAGACTGGAGTGCAGTGGTCACTCCCAGCCACTGCAGCCTCGACTGCTGGGCTCCGGTGATCCTTCCGCCTCAGCCTTCCAAGTAGCCGGAATTACAGACATGTGCTACCACGCCTGGCTGATTTTTTGATTTATTGTAGAGATGAGGTCTCGCTGCCCAGGTGGGTCTCGAACCCGCGGAGCTTTAAATTTTTTAATAGCCAATGTCTGGAATTAATTGTAATTTTATATACTATTATTTAATCAAGTATATCTAAAATACTTTATCATGTATTTTTCATGTTGATTAATGTGAAAATATTAATGTGCTATTTTGCATTCTTTTTGTACTGTCTTTTAATCTAGTGTGTATTTTGTACATATAGCAAATCTCAATTCAGACTAGCCATGTTTCAAGTGCTCCATAGCTATGTGGGGCCAGTGGCTATCATTGGATAGCATAGATCTAGAGGGGTTCTCTTTACAGCCAGATGTCATTTACTGATCTCTTTCCTCCTCCTCCTCCAAGAGAAATAGTCTGGTTAGCTTCAGATTTTGCTTTTTACCACCAGTTAGTTGATACACAGTGTTGTAAATTGCAGAATGACATCAGTATGTAAGTTTTGTTGGTTCATGTGTGAAACTTTTTTCTGAGGCAAGGAGAATAGTAGGAGTAGGGTTAATAAGTTCAAATAGAAAGGAAGAAGTCCTCAACTAGCTGCTACATAGGTGACTCCTAAAGAAAGTTGAAGTCTGCTTCCCTAGCCTTGCATGGCTCTGTCTGTGGGAAGTTGCACTTTCTCTGTATCTATTTTAATTATTGCCTCAATACTCAGAACTTCACTTCCACCTGCATGTTCTCAGCCTCAGCTAGCAGCATTTCTGTCCTAATGTTTTTGCATTTTTATTTTTCCCTGAAGCAGTCTGTAACCATGCTGAGCTGCTTGCCTGTGCTTTTTGTTAGTGCTCTGATTATAAAGTTGCTTAATTTTGAGTGGTTTGTTCTCACTGTCTTTCCCATAAGACATATATTTTTAGTGTACAGTTTTGCAGAATTCAAGATTTTTCAAGGAAAACATTTTTATTATGTTAGAGACAAAATACCCATTACAGATATGTGACTTACTTCGTGAAACCCCCTTATTTTTAAATGTTTGTGACCTCTGGTTTGGAGTGATGAGAAAAGGGCCAAAGAAAGTGGAAGGCAGTTCAGAAAGTAACAGAAGAAGAAGATTGTGAGGCGCTGGAAAAGACGTAGGAGGAGACCTATGGAGTTTGACTATCTGTAAGTGGAGAAGTTATAATTGTCAGTGTATTTCAGCATATTACCATCTTTTCAAGAAAGATTGTTGAGTGTCCTCTGCTATCTGACTTTGTAAACCTATGTTTCACAAAGTGTAGCCTGGCTGCTAACTACACCAGAACCATTTTGGCCCGGCTCATTAAAAATTCAGGTCGTGGAGTAGTTCATGTACTGTGAATCAAAATCTCTGTGAGAGTCACCCTTCAAATCTACATAGTTAATATACTAAAATTTGAGATCCACTATTGGAACTTTATTCATTCCTACCAGCTATCTGCTTTTATTAGTTTGAAAGCAATTTGGGATGACATGTGTCCTTGAAGTCTTTTATTTAGTGTACAGGTATACCTATTTCTTCCTTATTTAATGCCTTCATTTGTTTAAGATTTCTAAGTCTGTGGATCTGGTAGTGAATTCTGGTGTCATTCTGAATATGGACACAAATGCCATGTTTTGCTCCTGAGTGAAAACTTGTTTGACCTTTTGGAAAGCTAGTTGCCTTTCCCGGCCTTGTTTAGTTGTATTAAATTGTATATCCTTCTTCTGCTTTTCCTCTGATGTCCTTTTCTGCTATTAATGGAAGGGCATTGTAATTACTTAATGCCCATTTCTTGCTAAGTCGGGCATATTTTGCTACCTTTTTTAAACCTGTTTTTCAGAGCCCTTTCTCAGACTATAGCGTATATCCTTTTCACCCCTAAAATATGACTTCTCAAGTTTCAGAGGATGCCAAGTGGGATGATTCTGTTTTTTTAAATATTGAAGCATTTGTGAGGGGAAAATGTCATTCTCTTGTATTGACCCTTGGACTTTAGTCTGAAACTAGCATCTAGTCATGTTGTTAAATCTCCATTTTATATCTGTCTTGGGACAGGCACTGGAAGGGAGAATTTTGCTCACCCTTTAAGTTCGAATTGCAGTTGTAAACATAAGACCCCTTTATCCTTCCCTTCTCTCAAAACCAAGTGGTTTTCAATAGTATCTTTTTCATAAAACCCATTAGATTTGATTTATCAGTCCTAACTGTAATTTTTTAAAGTTGGTTTAAATATGTAACATTTAAAAAAGCATTTTATCCCTCTTACCCATTAATACTATGTTTTCTGGGATTTTTTTTAATAGTGAGCTTTTTCTTGGTAATATAGAGTGTGCATAAAGAGCACCTGGACCATATAAATGGCTTTGCTTCTATTGCTTCATTGGGTCATGCATTGGTGAGACTCTTACAGTGTGTTATCTTTCATTGTGTACTTGCGTAATTACTGGATTGAATTTCTGAATTCATGTTTTATGCATGCTTCTACTCTTTTTGATATATTACTGTCTAGAAATTGCTTATTTTTACTTTTAGCCTTATACTCTGTATTATAATCAAATCTGTATCTTTACCCTGAAATGTGCAAATTCATCATGAGGCCACATTCAAAAATCTGTTTGATTTTTTTGAGTTAAAATAGGCAATTTCAAAGGAGTTTTGTGATGTAGAACTTCCTTTAAGTATGGTTTTGGAAAATCATCATTACCACCACCATTATCCTGGCCCTTGAGAGTGTGTACTTCAGCACTTTACTCTTCCATTTCTGTGTTACTTCAGTTTGGGATGGACTATCTGGAGAAAGTTAAAAGACTCAAATAAAAAAACCCCAAAATGCTTTATAAGGTAATATAAACTGTAGCTTTTATTATGAGAGTTAATTTTATTTAGTTTAGGATTGTCATGCTATTCAGTTCTTAAAAAGACATTTTTTTGATTGGAATCTAAAGAACTATTGGCCTGATTTTTTTTTTTTTTTTTTTGAATTGGAATCTCACTGTCACCCAGACTGGACTGCAGTGGCACACTCCCAGCCACCTCAGCCTTCCAGGTAGCTGGAACTGCAGGCACATGCTACCATGCCCAGCTAATTTTTGATTTATTGTAGAGACAAGGTCTCGCCAAGTTGCCCGAGTGGGTCTCGAACCCGCAGGCTCTGGCAATCTATTCGCCTCGGCCTCCCAAAGTGCCGGGATTACAGGCTGAACTACCTAGTCCGGCACTGTTTTCTCTTTTACTTGGATTTGGAATCTGTTTAAGAATGTTTATTTTTAGTCTTTTAATAAAATGCCTTTCTTTATGTTAATCTTGCACCTCACTTTTTAAAATTTATCATCATCATTATTGAGTCAGGGTCTCACTCTGTCACCCATGCTCATATATGGTGGCACCATCACGGCTCGCTGCAGCCTCTACCTCCTGGCCTCAGGCAGTCCTTCTGTCTCAGCTTCCTGAGTAGCTGGTACTGACTACAGGTGCATGCCACCACACTTGGCTAAGTTTTTGATGTTTGTAGAGACGAGGACTAGCTGTGTTACCCAGGCTGGTCTTGCACTCCTGGGCTCAAGCAGTCTCCTCCCTCAGCCCCCCAAAGTGCTGTGATCACAGGCATGAGCCACCATGCCCAGCTCCTCACCCATTTTTAAAAGTTGTCAAATTTCATTTTTGCTAAACAGTCATTAGAAAAATCGATTCCACAGAATGTGGAATCTAACTCCTATGCAGAAAGCTCCTGTCTCTGAAAATAATTTTTCTCAGCAGCTAATTCAGTTTTCTCTTTACTCAACTTAGAGAAGTCTTAGACTAGTCTTCTTTGATGCTTATGATTTTTTATAATTATGCCATGCCCTCTGAAAACATACATACCAGACTAAAAGCTTACTGAAAACTTCCCTCAGGTTGGTGGGAAGACATAGCTTTTCTTTAGAGGTAAGAGCTTGATTAATTGGAATGCTTGTCAATATTTGAATTTTCTTTTTCTTTTCTTTTTTTTTTGAGTTGTAGTCTCACCCTGTCACCCAGACTGGAGTGCAGTGGCCGCTCCCGGCCACTGCAGCCTCGACCTGCTGGGCTCCGACAATCCTTCCGCCTCAGCCTTTCAAGTAGCTGGAACTACAGGCGCGCACTACCATGCCCGGCTCATTTTGATTTACTGTAGAGATGAGGTCTCGCCAAGTTGCCCAGGCGGGTCTCGAACCCGCGGGCTCAGGCAATCCACTCACCTCAGCCTCCCAAAGGCGCGGGATTAGAGGCTGAGCCACCGAACCTGGCTAATATTTGAATTTTCATTGATTTTTTTTTTTTTTTTAGGAGTAACCACTAATTAAAGTGGAGCGGATTCCTAGATCTTAGCCTCATGAGAGATCAATAGATCTCATTTATAATATACTTTATGTTCATAATGTACTCTACCTATTATGTTTTTTAATAAATCTTTAATGTGGCACTTTCATAGATTTCACCATAGAGCATTTAGTTCAAGGATGTATGCAAATAAATGTCAGAGTACAGGCCAGGCTTGGTGGCTCAGCCTGTAATCCCAGCACTTTGGGAGCCCTGGCAACTTGGCAAGACCTCGTCTCTACAATAAAATTTAAGAAAATTAAACCGGCTGTGGTAGTGTGTGCCTGTGGTTGCAGCTACTTGGAAGGCTGAGACGGAAGGATCGCCAAAGTCCAGCAGATCGACATTGGGGTGGCGGTGAGTGTGCCACTGCACTCCAGCCGGGGTGACGGAGTGAGACTCCAACTCAAAAAAAAAAAAGGTCAGAGTACAGTATCTAATGGCAACTTTTTTTGAGTAGAAGTCTCACTCTGTCACCCCGGCTGGAATGCAGTGGCAAACTCATGGCCACCCCAGTGTCGGCTTGGCTGGGCTCTGGTGATCCTTCCACTTCAGCCTTCAAGTAGCCGGAACTACAGGTGTGCACTACCGTGCCCGGCTAATTTTTGATTTATTGTAGAGATGAGATCTCGCCAAGTTGCCAGGACTGGTCTTGAACCCGTGGGCTCAGGCAGTTCACTCGCCTCAGCCCCCCAAAGTACTGGGATTATAGACTAAACCACCGAGCCCAGCCTAATGGCAGCTTCTTAATGGATACTCTGGAGTTTATTTCTGTCAGTAAAATTGGTCTTTCTTCCATTATTATTGACATACTTATGGAAATTTCCATGGAAATGTTAACTTCACAAGTAATGTTCATATACAGTATTCTGGTAGTTCAAATTACTAGTTCTGTTTCTTATTTGTATTCAATTATAAATATCATTTAAAAAAATTTTTGAGTTATGTCTGGAAAGTGGAAGTTTCAGCATAGATCTAAGACTTTCTTTAAAACTTGGAGTGTTAATTTTTCTTTGTTAAGTGTTTTAGGATCCTGAGACCACCCTCAGGTACAATGATTCTCTAAGATGATTTTCAGGACTCAACATGTAGTCATTTTCACAGCTGTGACTTACTACGTGAAAAGATACAGAGCAAAAAGAAAAGGCACATGAGACAAAGTCTGGAGAAATTCAGGTGCAAACTTCAAAGAGTTCTCCTCCCATAGAGTCCCACAAGATACACTTCATTACTCTGACAAAGTGTGATACACTTGTGAAATGTTGTCTACCAGCAAAGCGTCCAAATTTAGTACCCAAGGATTTTATTGGATTTGGTTAGTTTGTAGATACCCTCTGCTAGTGTATACCAAAATTTAGACTCTCAGTAAGCTTAGGCATAGTGAGCAATTTCTTTTTATTAAAAAATAATAATAATAAATAATAAAGGAAAAGAGATAGGGTCTTGTTACATTGCCCAGACTCATCTTGAACTCTGGACTCAGGTGATCATCCTGCCTCAGCTTCCAGAGTAGCTAGGACTACAGGCACGTACCATCCCACTCAGTTTCAGTGAGCAACTCTTATCAGGTAGGGTGTGGGAACTTTCCTCTTTAAGTCCTGGTTCCTAAGTGCCTGCCAAGGGCCAACTGTGCCAACAGTCCTTTCTAGGAATAGCAGTCTCAGGCCTATTTTGTTATCTTTTCTCCACACTGAGCTTACTTTTGACTGATTTCTGCTTGATCGTGTTCATTATTACAGCATTTATTGCAGTATTTATTTATCGCATACTGTATTTTAAGAGTTTTAGAGTGTTTTTCATAATTAGATATCATGAAACAATATAAAATAAGTAGATGAAGAAACTATTAGATTTCTCAAGCTTCTCAGGAGATTTCCTCTATTGTACCACCTACATTATCCTTAAGTAACTGTTGTGTTTTTCTTTTGTGACCTCAGTAGCTTTCCTTGGGTCTTCAAATCTGCTTGTAACTTCCATTATAAGCAGACTTGTATCCAAGGTTAAATCTTGTGGCCCTTGCCTTTCCTCTTGCCATATTCTTGTTTCATTCATGAGTTGATAGCAATTGCTAATTGCATACAGAGCAAAGTGAAAGTCTCTTTACCTCTGATGGAAAAGACTAATCCATATCTACTTACTCCCTTCCTTCTGAATTCCTGGTTCTGACTGCTAATTTCTTAACCACTTAAATTGTCCTCTCTCCTTTCAGTTTTTGTTTATACTTGCGTAGCTTTCATACCATTTCAATCCATCAGTTGGATTATATTAACTTGTTGCTGAATAACCCTGAAGTATGTGGAATTAAATTGAAGTACTAGCAGTAGACTTTTGTGGTGAACTTTTTTGCAAGTCTGAATTTTTAATACATTGGCTTTCCTTAAAACAAAAGAGAAACTGTTATCTTTGATAGTCTTTGAGAGTAGATTATTCATAAGACTCAGAGTTGCTCTCAAGCAATTTTTAGGTAAGAGTTAGTCCTGCTAGGAAGAGACTCTTGATGTCATCTTTAAAATCAGCTCCTTCCCTGAAATTCTTAACTTTTTGAAAAACTTGATGCTGTTTTACTTGAAAAATTATCATGACTATTAAATAACAAAGAGGGGAAACAATTTAAAAAATTGAAATATAATTGTAAAAACATATTGATAATAGTGACTTTGAATTCTTTTGTCATTTTCTTTGTTACGTTGTTTTTCTGTTTATCCACAATAAAACTTTTCTTTAAAGGAACACACAGAAGTTGCTAGAAATTAAGATTATGTTTCTCTAAAAAAGGTTTTGTTAGATGTTCTGTAGCATATCAGGATATCAGCTACATAGTGTTATTTTTAAGCCATATCTTTAGTAAGTTTACGAATACTTTATTATAAAAAGTATGAATAGGTATATTTTCTGATGTATGTAAAAATGTTGATTTAGGATTATACAATGATCTCTAGTATGATAAAAACCAGTGTAGATTGAACATGAAATACAATTTACTCGTAATTTACTTGTTTCTTTTTTTTTTTAAGGGACCAGTTACTCTCCACAAGAGAATTCACACAACCACAGTGCTCTTCATAGTTCTAATTCACACTCTTGTAATCCAAGCAATAATCCAAGTAAAACTTCAGATGCAGTAAGTATTACAAATGTGTGCACTTTTATTTCTTTGTAACTTATTACCAAAAAAAAAAAAAAAAAAATTCTGTGCCAAGTCTGTTAAATCTAATGTCTTTTTTAAAAATGCTTTACTCACGTTTAACCTTTTCTTAATGTATTTGTTTAATATAGACCCTATTTTAAACTGATTAGCAGAGTTTATTGATGGAACTGAACACAGAAGATGCCATCTTTGGTATTTCATCAGCATTCTTATACAAAACAATATTTTATCTTTGTGATACCAGAGATATAAAGAGCTTCAGGCTAAAACTTCTGTTATGTTCTTTAATACGGCTTGGTTTCTTTCCATAATATGTAAATTCCTTGCAGCATTTATTATCTATTATATACTATACACGCTGCCAAACACAAGGGGTATAAAGGTCCCTTTCTTCAAGGGCATGAAACCCAATGAGGGTTTTTAAATATTTTCAAATATTAATGAAGTAACTGGAAAAGACTTTTAAATGCATATCAGTTTAGTCCCTTCCTTCTGAATCCTGGTTCTGACTGCTAATTCATTTTGAATTTTTAAAGTCACAGATTGTAATGAAATTTTAACTCATTTAGAGAAAATTAATAAGGTTGTAATTTAACAGGCATATGCTAGGCTGTGTATATGTAAAACTAAATGGCTCTTCCTGAGCCACTGCATCCGACCTAATGTAAAAGAACTTTTGAACCTGTGATAGAGATAGAAAACTAAGCAATTAACACAGTGCATGTTAAAGTTACATTGGGAAGCGCTCAATACAGGGACTCCCAGCTTGGATGAGGGAAGATATTAAAGTGTAAGTAAGGCTTCCCAATAGATTGAATATAATTTAACCAGTTGAAGAGGTGTGAGAAAGGGTAGCATGTTTGGAAAACTGCAGGATTTTGTTGATGTGAAAAAATGATAGGAACTATGTTCCAGAGATAAGTGAGGGCCAGGTCATAAAAAACTGTATACTGTGCCAAGGAATATGAATTATACTTGAAGGCATTGGAGAGCTATTGAAGGATATAATTAGTATATTTTCAGTTTTTAAAAATTAGGTAGTTGTGTGGACAATAATATTACAGGAAAGGAAGAACATCGGAGGTGTAGTTGACCCCAACAGATTTTGCCTGAACATTTGAAAGACCACCATACCTTAACTGTCAATGAAAGATCTTCAGATTTTTTTTTTGTCCCTTGTTGAAGCAGTGTAGATCATACATTTCCACTTTAAAAATGGGGCATTAAGAATAATATTTGGATAAAAATTGATTTAGAGCCATTTTAAGTATTGTATTAGGACTCATTTGGGAAAACAAGTCATACTAGTTATTTTAACATAGGATTTAATATACAAGATTGGTTAAGCAGATATTGTAGATAGATGTTGAGGACTGGAAAAAAAGAAATTTGAGGGGTAACATGTATAGTAATTACCACCTAGGGTTGTGGAACTATAGGAAATTGTGGGGGCTGTCAGAACCTAATAGTTTAGAGGAAGATCTCCACAGAGTTGTGATAGTACTTCTGAGAGTATGGTGAAATTAGTTCTTGTGGCAGGGTGGTGGGGTAGTGGAGAGCTGGAAACAACTGTGGCTGCTAGCCTTCTCCTTTCTCCTGGCTTTCAGTCTTGTAATTGTTCTAACAGGAAATCAACTGGTTAAATAGAGTAAATTGTATTGTCCCAGTCCTAGCATCACATAGAGCAGCCTATAGAAAGGTGGGATTGAGGCTGAGAAAACAGCTTGATAAACCTTAACAGGTGCTGTCATCAAACTGCTTGTGAAGAGTCATTTTCTTTTTTTCTTTTTAAGCTGACAGAGGCCCAATGGCAACATGGCAAGGAACAGGAGGCTGGGTGCAGAATAGGGGAAAAAATCATTTTCAATGAGATGGATATTCAGGATTTTAGAATGAATCTTCTTTTTTGAGAAAAACAAGCTGTTAATTTACACGAACTTAAAGTTCCATTTGTCACTGATGATTCAGATTTGGTATTTGCTCTTAGGATGGTGACAGCCCATGTAGACATTTTTTTTTGTTTGTTTTATACAACAAAAAACTAAAAACCAAAAAATTCCTAATTCAAGGAAAATAGATTTTGATTATTTTGATTTTCAAAAAATGGCTTAACCTGGTGAAAGCAGAAAGAATACATAATGGGCACTAGATAAACTGGAAAGATTCAAATCATAGGGAGTAAGTGGAAAGTGAAGACCATTACCAGAATAGATGAAATGTTATGTGTTTTCAGAATCAGTGTTTCCTTTCTGTATTTTTCTACTGTAGGTAAGTAACTATCCTCCAAGTAGTGGTATTTACATTATAATTAATAGCCAATGGCCATGACACATAGCATTTCCAAACTGCAAATTTAATCTTACCTGAGAAGTTGACTTTGGAGTTTTCTACACAGACATTTGGTTACCTGGGTGATTTTTAAATCAAGTTAACTGTTGAAAGTCTAGTTTAAATTATGGGGTTTTTTTTTTTTGGTTTTTGGTTGTTTTGGAGTTGGAGCTCACTCTGTCGCCCAAGGCTCACGGCCACCCCAGTGTCAACCTGTTAGGCCCTGGCGATCCTTCCACCTCAACCTTCCAAGTAGCCGGAACTACAGGCACACTCTACCACACCCAGCTAAATTTTTTATTTATTGTAGAGACGAGGTCTTTCCAAGTTGCCCAGGCTGGCCTCAAACCCTTAGGTTCAGGCAATCCACTCACCTCAGTCTCCCAAAATGCTGGTATTACAGGCCGAGCCACCAAGCCCAGCCTATCTTTTTTTTAAATATTAGATTATGATGTTAGCATGTAATGTACTTCCCTAAATCTTAAGGCACGCATTTATTGTAATGTATTTAACATAGAGCCTGGCTCATGGTAAATCCATATCAAGGAAAAGCTTGTTGAATGCTTCCTTCCTAATAAAAATTATCATAGGACTTAGTCGTCTAAATATTCAGATTAGTTATCATATTTGATTTTTAAAAGAGGCTCTGAATTTCTTTATTTCAAAAGAAGTTGCTTATTCCTATTTTAAAACACTACAATTAAGATATTCCCATTTAAGTATCCTATGCCGATTTTGATTTTTCTGCGAAGTGCTTAAATTCATATTCCAGCTCCTGTTACCAACTGAATATTCTTTGCATAATTAAGTTTGAATCTCAAGCCAAGTGTAATCCATGCCTGTAATCCCAGCTGTTCCAGGGTCTAAGGAGGGAGGATTGCTTGAGCCCAAGAGTTGGAGAGCAGTCTGGGCAACACCCTGCCTCTTAAAGAAGAGAGGGTTGGGTGCAGTGGCTCAAGCCTGTAATCCCAGCACTTTGGGAGGCCGAGGTGAGAGGATCACCTGAGTTCATGGAGTTCGAGACCAGCCTGGACAACATGGTCTACAATAAATCAAAAAATCAACTGGGCATGGTAGCGCACATCCGTGGTTCCAGCTACTTGGAGGACTGAGGCAGAACGATCACCAGAGCCCAGCAGGTCAACGCTGGGTTGGCCGTGAGCGTGCCACTGCACTCCAGCCTGGGCAACGGAATGAGACTCCAACTCAAAAAAACAGAAAAGAGAAAGTTTGAGTCTCATCAATATTTACCCTGTTAAAAATTAAAATAGGAATTAAATAATAACTTATTTTAAAATACCAATTGGATACCCATTTATGTTAACATGTAATATCTTTATGAAAAGTAACTATTTTTACTGGGTGAGGGGCTCACACCTGTAATTCTAGCACTTTGGGAGACAGAGACAGAAAGATTACTTGAGCCCAGGAGTTACAGACCAGCCTAGGCAACATACCGAGAAGTTGTCTTTACCAAAAAAATTAGCTGGGCATGGTACTATTGGGGAGCCTGAGGTAGGAGAACCACTTGAGCAGCCCAAGAGTTTGATGCAGCAGCAAACTGATCATGCCACTGCACTCCAGCCTAGGTGACAGTGAGACTCTGGGGGGGAAAAAAGTGTTTTCTAAAACAAAAAAAAAAGTCATTGACCATCTCTTTAATGACTGACTTAACAGAAGGAAGATACAGAATTTCCAGTCAATATCTTGTTAATAATATGTGACGTTGATATCCATTCAGAGTCTTGTGATAGAATGAGGAGGAAAAAGACAAAATCATCTTAGTATTATTATTATTAAGATAGTGTTGAACTTGTGAAAGGGTCTGGGGTTATCTAATATTTCCTGCATAGCACTTAGGGAGCTGCTTTAGATCATAATTTTGGCAATCATCTCAAGCCTAATTTAGGAAACTTGAAATATTTTCGGGCCTTTTGTTTAAGTTCAGTTGTCAATCTTAGGTATTCTTTTTGTAAAATCAAGAAATTTGGCTGGGCTCAGTGGCTTGACCTGTAATCCCAGCACTTTGGGAGGCTGAGGCGAGTAGATTGCCTGAGCCTGTGGGTTCTAGGCCCGCCCAGGCAACTTGGTAAGACCTCGACTCTACAATAAATCAAAAATTAGCTGGGTGTGGTAGCGCGTGCCTGTAGTTTCGGCTCCTTGGAAGAATTGCCAGGGCCTAGCAGGTCGAGGCTGTGGTGGCTGGGAGTGTGCCACTGTACTCCAGTTCGAGCGACAGAGTGAGACTCCAACACAAAAAAGAAAAGAAAAAAAAAAATCAAGAAATTTGACTCCTACCGTTGCATATCAGCATTGTAAAAATTACCCCTAACTTGAAAGTTTTTCTTTTTTCCTTAAATCCCTGATAGTAGCAATGGGATGGAGAAGATAAAGTTACTGATATGGGATTGTAATACTGTACCCTAGAATATATTTTGTTAAATGTAAGATATTAGCTTGTGCTAACTTAGTGTTTGATAGGCAAAAATCAGTGTAATGTGGTACATTAGTGCTCTTCAACATTCTGTTCTGTGAACTAATAATTGTCTTGGAGATTGTGCCTTAATGTAAATTAACTGTCAGTAAATACAATGTTTAGTTCAGCTGAATTTTTTTTCTTAAAGCACAACTTTTGGTGAAAGAAAAAGTATATTTAAATATTCTAATGCTAACTCCTTAATCTCCTTCAGAACAGGTTGGCGCACCATCACTTTGAAGAGCACTGGTTACTCCAGTGTCCTCATTCTGCTAGTAGCAAATCTCATTCTGCCTCCCTCTCATTCTACTAATCTAGTAATCCCATGTAACCTCTTGGCAAGGAATCAATTACATAATAATTTAGGCATGGGAGGTGGAGAAAAACTTTATGAATGAGACCTTTTTTGATTGGGTTCCTAATGCTTGTTTGTAGATTTCTTCTGGAAGCCAGAGGGATTGAGAATTATTTTTATGGCTTTTAGAGGTTTGAAGGCTGCCTTACCTTACCCTCATTATTTTGATATGTTAACCTGAGTGTAGAAAAATATGACAGCAGTGTCTTTTCAAGTGCCCTCTACGTTATTAAGGCATTACCAGAACTGCTGTTAATTTAATATAAATAAACTGCAAGTTAGTTTTGCGATTTATGGACAACTTATAAATTTTCTCAGCTTGTTTCCTAGTTGGTAAAATTAAAGATGGGTGAGGGCAAGGCTGTGAATAAAATTTCATCTCTTCAAGTTTGGAAATTGTGTCACTTTATATATACTGTGTTGAACCCAGAATGATAGGCTACCATAATGCAGTATATTATTTTATTTTTTCAAATGCTTTACTCTTTTCTAAAACTATTATTTTTAGTTGACACAATTGTACACATTTATGGGATGCATAGTGATGTTTCAATAAATACATACAATGTGTAATGTTCAAATTAGGGTAATTTGCATATCCATTTTCTCAGCCTCTTATTTGTTTGTGTTGCAGACATTCACAAATCTTCTGCTGGCTATTAAAAAAAAATATGTAAAATGCCAAATGCCGTACTGTTATTTAAATCTCAAGCTCTTTTGAAAAAACAGTTAAGAAATTCAACTAGGATATGTGAGATACACATAAACATTTCATTTTTTAAGATTAGTTTCATGAAAAGTGTACCTTTCCAATTTTTCTGATTTTTCACCATTGTATCACATTGCCTGCTTTTAAAAAAAAAACTTACAAGAATTGTATCTGGGAATTTTGGAAAGATCAGTTTCAGTTATGGGAAAATCCTGATCCTGTGTATAACTTGAGAACACAGTTATAGTTAATACTTGTCCCATCTCTTGGATTTTGAAGGTAAGACAAATGCATAGCTTTTAATTAGCTTTCTGTTCACATTTTTCAAATTTTGGTGCCTTTTTTCACTATGTAGCAATAATACAGGAAGGTCATTCTCTATTACATATATATATATGTATATATAATTCTGAATTCTAAGGTACAATTACATATATATAGTAATACAGGAAGGTCATCCTCTCTCTCTCTCTCTCTCTCTCTCTCTCTCTCTCTCTATATATATATATATATATATATATATATATATATATATATATATATATAGAATTGCCTTAAAATTCAGAATTAGTGATCTTGTGCCATCATATTAGTTAGTTTAGAATAGGTTCCCCACTCCCATGATACTGCATGTCAGCAAGTAACAGTATAATGAGGAACTCTTTTGCAATGCCTTCTAAAGTCAGGGTGTTAATTTCATATCTTTCTTTCTATGCCTACTAAACTAATATTAGTCTGTTTGATTTTGATCTGTTTTCTGTTGTCTTTGAAGGTTTTCATAGACTAAGATCTTCTATAATACATATGTAGATAATTACATTCTAGGTCTGGGTACCTGTATCTCATACTTTTTTCCTTATATGTGCTTTGAAAACCATTGACATTCTTGATATTTCATGTCTATTAATTAAATAGTATTAACATATTCTAATTTTTTTTTTATATATTTTTAAGCCTTATGATTCTGCAGATGACTGGTCTGAGCATATTAGCTCTTCTGGGAAAAAATACTACTACAATTGCCGAACAGAAGTCTCACAGTGGGAAAAACCAAAAGAGTGGCTTGAAAGGTATTTGTTTTTAAACTAACTAAAACAATATTTTTTGATCTCTGTTACATAGATTAACATTTTATGGCATTAAATAATAATCCTCCTTAAAATTTATAATAGAAATCTATAATTTTTTAGGACACATATAGAATTAATATTGCAGAGTTCTGGTTGTCGGGTTAACAGTATAAGTAATTGATGTAGTTTTACCATTAGTGAGAAACACTAGTGTTCTGATTGCTACATTCCATCTCCCATACCAGTATGACCAATATTGTCATTTTCAGTTATTTTATTTTCCATATACCATTTTGTTGGACATTTGACCTGAGCTGTTATAGTGACTCCTGATCTTGACATAATTTTTGTGGGTCTATTTTTTATTTTTAGAGAACAGAGACAAAAAGAGGCAAACAAGATGGCAGTTAATAGCTTCCCGAAAGATAGGGATTACAGAAGAGAGGTGATGCAAGCAACAGCCACTAGTGGGTTTGCCAGTGGAAGTAAGTACTAGTTTTTTTTCTTTGAAACAGTATAATTCATTCCTATAATTTACTTTTCAAATCTGTATGCATCACTGTCTATATATGTAGTTAAATAGATCTATAGTAAGCCATATAGATTCTTCCTTTGTGGATCTCTCTCTCCAACCTCCACCATTCTGTTTCCTGAAAAGGGAAAGTATGTATAGTGGAATGATACACATAATGTATTTCTCATTACTCATTGTAGCTGTGATGGAGTTGAATGATAAACAATACAATTTCTTATTTTGGATTGGCTTCTTTTTTTAAATAGGAATTCCCTACCCACCTCTACCCCCATTACACCCTCCTGCCCTTAAGTTGTGTCCCTCTAAACTGAACCCAGAACTTACTGGGTTTCAGTCTAATAATTGAAGTATATCCAAACACAGTGGTACCAAAGTACCTATCGGTTTTTTATGTTATCAGTGAGTAACTTGTTCATATTTAGAAACTAACTTTATCATGATAATAGAGCTATATAACATCTCTGTACTGAATTTCTACAAAATTATTAAACTATTGGAAAACTTCTACCCTTTTGTGCTAAGGTGTTCTTCATCTATAAATCAAACTGTGGGCATACCTTAATTTTCTTTTGAGGCCAAATTTTGTGCAAATGGAACAATTTGGTTTACATCATACATTTAGTTTTCAATTCACTCTCTTAACTTTGAATATTTAGTTAAGGTATTTTATTCCCAGTAACTTCCCTTACCCTGAATAAAATGTAAGTGCCACTTAGGGTTCTTGGGTACTTTTTTCTTGGGTACTTTTTGAAATTTTTAGAAGGGTTTTTTTTTTTTTTTTTTTTTTTCCGAGTTGGAGTCTCACTCCATGACCCAGGCTGGAGTGCGGTGGCACACTTACAGCTTCCCCAGCATCGGTCTGCTGGGCTCCGACAATCCTTCCACCTCAACCTTTCGAGTAGCCTGAACTACAGGCACGCGCTACCCCACCCGGCTATTTTGTTTTAATTGTAGAGGTGAGGTCTTGCCAAGTTGCCTGGGCTGATTTTGAACCCACAGGCTCAGACAATCCACTCGCCTCGGCCTCCCAAAGTGCTGTGATTACAGGCTGAGCCACCAAGCCTGACCTAGAAGAATTTTAAGATAATGTTTTTTGAAAATTAGACTTAAACATTTAAATCCTGTTCCTGTAACTCAAAACAAAAAGGTTGGGGGTATGTCTTTGGTCTCTGAAGGGATTACTACTTTATTTTATTTTATTTTTTTGAGTTGGAGTTTCACTTCGTCACCCGGACTGGAGTGCAGTGGCTGCTCCCAGCCACCACAGCCTTGACCCACTGGGCTCCGGCAATCCTTCCGCCTCAACCTTCCGAGTAGCTGGAATTACAGGCGTGCACTACCACGCCCGGCTGATTTTTGATTTATTGTAGAGATGAGGTCTCACCAAGTTGCCCTGGCGGGTCTCGAACCCGCAAGCTCAGACAATCCACTCACCTCAGCCTCCCAAAGGCGCGGGATTACAGGCTGAGCCACAGAGCCTGGCTGGATTACTGCTTTAAAAAAAGTTTCCCCTGCCCCAGAAAATCCTTAAGGGTTATTTATTTATTTGGGAACAGGAAAAAATTATTTATGATAAAACGATAATATAGCTCTGCAGGATTGAGTATTAAACATTAAAATCTTAAATCTACTAGTGGAATTGTACTTCATTCTTAGGAAATGACTTAAAATACTGAAGCTAGAAAATTAAAGAACATTGTATTTTGTGGCAAAAGATTTGGGTTGTAGTCCCATTTTGCTTTATATCTTTTTTTTTTTGAGTTGGAGTCTCCGTCGCCTAGACTGGAGTGCAGTGGCACACTCCCGGCCACCACAACCTTGACCTGCTGGACTCCGGCCATTCTTCACCTCAGCCTTCCAAGTAGCTAGAAATACAAGTGCGAGCTACCACACCTGGCTAATTTTTGATTTATTGTAGTGATGAGGTCTCGCTAAGTTGCCTGGGCGGGTCTCAAACTCATGGGCTCAGGCAATCTATTCACCTCAGCCTCCCAAAGCGCTGGGATTATAGGCTGAGCCACCAAGCCCGGCCTGCTGTATATCTTGACTGTGACTTTTGGCAAACAATTAAAAATGAGACAAAAGTTTTCCTCTTGAAGTAAATAGTCCCCAACCTGTGCGTTTCCTGAACAAATGAGAGGTGGTGCACAGAGGAGAACTGACAGGTATAAAAATCACATTTTTGGCCAGACCCATGCCTGAAATCCCAGCACTTTGGGAGGCTGGAGCAAGACAATTGCTTGAACCAGAGAAGTCGAGATCAGCCTGGACAACAACACAGTAAGACCATGTCTCTACAAAAAAATTTTAAAAATTAGCCGGTATGGTGACATGTACCTTTGTAGTGTTGTTTGGGAGGCTGAGGTGTGTTGAAGGATGACCTGAGCCCAGGAGGTAGAGGCTGTGGTGAGCCATGGTAGTGCTACTGTACTCCAGACTGACAAGTAAGTCTCCAACTCAAAAACAAAAAAAAAAATCCTTTTTTTTAAAAAAAAATAAAATAAAGATTTAAGTTGGAGTTTGCCTGCTAACTTGATCCCAGAATTAGACTCTACTAGATTGGGCCAGACCTTTTGACTTACTAGTGAATGATTCCCAAAAACAAAAAGCAAAGCCTAGTATGTCTCCTTTATTCTCTCTAAAATAACTGCTCATCTAAGTCATTCTTCCCTTGAGACAAAGAAATGATGAGAAAGTAAGAGCTCTCATACAAAAATTGATGGGAAGTGAAAATATTATTTCTGTGTTTTTTCATTGTTTATCTGTGTGAATCTCTTACTTTCAAAGATTAGCTCTTTTTTTTTCTTTTTCTTGCTTGGGCCTCCAGTTGTAGTTTTTAAATTTTTGTTTTTTTAATTACAGTTTGGAAAGTAAGACATGTTTCATAAGTAAAAAATTGCAAGGTGGGTAAATTTTTTAATCCCATGATTTGGAACATTTTGGGACATAAGCCTTTTTTCTGTGTGCCTATAAATGTACATGGAAATTACATATGCATGTGTCTTATGCCAAAAATGGGATTCTATGTTAACCTGTTTTTTGCTCAGGGTTATGTTTCCGTGTCCTTTTATAATTCTACATTTGTTATATTGACTGCGTGGATATATCTTCATTTCCTACTGTAAGCAAAATTATGACTCATATCTGCCCACTTGTCTGTTTACACAACCTTAAGCTGAAATATCCTAGATATGCAAATGAGTCAGTGTGTGGTTTGTTGAAATGTAGTCAGTATTTTATATCTCCCCCCCCTTTTTTTTTAGTTATTAAACAATGTTTGAGAAAGGATCTTAGTTATGTTGCTTTTTTTAAGTGGTTTGGTTAGCTTAGCTATACTTGATGTATTTGTAGTAAAGTCAGTAAGTCATTTAAGTGTTTAGCTTTGTCCAAAAAATATTAGCAGTTTTCTCATTTGTTTTCTATATTGGTATTTGTGTAGGTTAAGGCTTAAAGCTTGTTCCTTACTACCAGTAAAAGATGTATGGGAGAGAGGGAACGATTGGAAAGATTTTTACATGTAAAGGGATTAAGTAGGAAAAATTGTACATTTAATACATTTTTTTTTGCAGTGTATTAATGCAAAGTATTAAGCTGTTTTAGCAAATATTAATTGTTCTCCACAACTTGATTGAAAACTGTCTGGATAAACTTTTTAATTTGCTGTTAACTGCTAGTGGATTATTTGTATCATCTAATCTATGCCTTATAATGGTGATTGCTCTGTGTTTAGAGAAACAGTCCTTGGGATTTTTAGCAGTAGCACTAGTTATATTTTGAGTCAGGTAATTCCTTGTTGTAGATCATTGATTTGCCGTAACTGGTCTCTACCCACTAGGTGCTAGTAGCACACCTTCCCACTCTTCAGTCATGACAAGCAAAAATGTTCTCTGGGAATTGGGGTGCAAACAGAGTCACTGCTTTAACTGTATTCTATCTAAAGTTGTAAGTAATAGAAAGCTGTTGCAACTATACTCCCCTCATTCCTTGTAATGCTACTTCCTTTTTTTAAAAAAAAAATTGCTGATGTTATAAGTATCATCTTTAATTTTCATTTGAGTATATACATTGGGTACATTTTGACTGTAGCCATACAGAATTGAAAGAGTATTTTCTTAGGAAAACAAAAATTGTAGTCACCTGAGTGATAGGGTTGGGCATGGTATTATTCCTGTTGTATCTATCTCTAAAGGTTTCTGTTGTAATGGGTATCCTCTTTGCAGGAAGAAACCGTAGTTCCAGAATAAAAATTACAAAACTTATGTCCATGCAGGTTACTGCATTAATATCATGCAACAGACGTGTGTATTCTGCTGCTCATTTTTTGTTCATTTTTCTAAAATAGTATATTGTGTAATTTATAACACTGAATTTTACATACTGTCATTGTCAAAAGACCTTGTGTTTTGATATAATTGAAGTTTTTGAGGTATGCCAGTAACTTGTTTGATATAATATGTAGTAGCTGTATATTGACATCTTTAAAACTGACTTACAGTTTGAGTATATTTCCTTCTTTGTGCTTTGTCTTTAAAATTAGAGGGGCTGTGAATTGGAAAAAACAGTAACAATACTCAACAGAGGGCATATTTTGATAAAATTATACATTGCATACTTTAAGACTATTTCTCTACTTGGATTTTTTTTTAAGTTACTGATTGGAATATTGTAGTTTACATTAGAGACTTTTTGACAAATACAAACTTTGTTGACATAATTGTTGAAATTTTCTCTTTTGTAGAAATTTTCTGTTTTGTGCAAAATACTGCTAACTAGTGTTGGAATTTAAATGTTTTGATAGAGTTTAAACTGTTTTCAATACTTATTTCTGAGTTTAGAATATTTTTTGTGGCTTTACATTGAAAGAGAATTTTTTTTTAATATACCTAGTGATAAGTAGATTTTTCTGACTATGGTGTGGATACAGGACCCCTGTTTTAAGATAGCCTTATACATCATGATTTTATTACTAACTCTGCTACTTGTAGCATATTTCAAAATATTAGTTGATTTACTTGTTGATCGCACTGTTTATCATAACTTTAGCCATCTTAAAATGATTTCATTTAAGCCCTAATAAACTACTTTAGAGACCACTAATTAGGTACTTTAGTATTCAGAAAAATATGACAAAGCTAATATTCCTTTCCAGTTGAACCACTGGGAATAATTCAGTCAACTATTAGAACCTCTGATCTGTATTCTCTAGAGAATGGAGCATTTACCTTTTCTGTTTTTAAAACATTTTTAAAAATTTATTTGAGCACAGTGTTTTAACTCTATATTTTTTTTAAAAAAATGTTTTGTTTGAACTACAATGTGACTCTAAAGAATCTTAAAAAACAAACAAAAAAAACCCAAAATTTAAAGCCCCCTTGAAATCTGAGTACAGATTAATATCTGTAGTTGAGCAAAAACAACTCTTCTTCCAGTATTTGGATATTTATATGCCAGTGATAGAACTGCAGACATTAACTAGGTTTGCAGTTTTATAAAAAGGTATATTATGTTGCTAAATTAGCTGATGTTAAGGCAGGATTCTAACGTAATCTTTTTTTTTCCCCCTTCCGTCATTCCAACATCTCTTTTTTCGAACTGTGAACTAAAGTGGAAGACAAGCATTCCAGTGATGCCAGTAGTTTGCTCCCACAGAATATTTTGTCTCAAACAAGCAGACACAATGACAGAGACTACAGACTGCCAAGAGCAGAGACTCACAGTAGTTCTACGCCAGTACAGCACCCCATCAAACCAGTGGTTCATCCAACTGCTACCCCAAGCACTGTTCCTTCTAGTCCATTTACGCTACAGTCTGATCACCAGCCAAAGAAATCATTTGATGCTAATGGAGCATCTACTTTATCAAAACTGCCTACACCCACATCTTCTGTCCCTGCACAGAAAACAGAAAGAAAAGGTATGCCATTATTACTAGATGCTGCACGTTGAACTATAGTTTCTAAGTTTTTGATATATTACATTATTTCCTTTGGCGTATAAGACTCTTAATTATACTTTTTTTAAAAAGTATTTTTGAATGTTACTGTATAGATTTAGGTCTAGAGCTAGCAATATTTAGCTCTTTCTTTTAATTGATAATTATCAAGCCTTTCTTGCCTTTGACACTAAAGTCAGGTGCTTAATTTATAACAGTAATGGGTTAAATAACTTGCCAAAGTCAAATAACTGTTTCTTCATATTTGTATACAGTACTTTTGTTTTTGTGATAATTGTCTTCATAGTTTAGTTTAGAAGTTGTCTCAATTTTCTTTTAATTAAAATTTTATATGAAGAGAGACATTTTGAAACTGTTTCTATATAACGTGCAATTATTGGATTTAGTTTGTGATTAGAAAACTAAGTCGTGGGCCACAAGATAAGGACTGAATTGGACTTTTAAGTCTGAGGAGTAGAAGTTAAGTATTATAACTCAGATTGTTCATATCCAATTCATTGTTAATAATGATAGCATGTTATTGGGTGTGGTGGCTGATGCCTATAATCCCAGCTCTTTGGGAGGCTCAGGTGGCTCAGGTTTGCTTGAGCTCAGGAGTTCAGGACCAACTAGGACAACATAGTGAGACCTCCGTCTCCCCAGAAAATTCAAAAGAAAAATAGCTAGGCATGGTGACACACACCTGTAGTCCCACCTGTTCGAGAGGCTGAGGCAGGACAGCTTGAGCCCAGGATGTCAGTGCTGCAATGATTCAGGATCACGCCACTATACTCCAACCTGGGTAGCAGAGGCCAGCCCTATCTCCAAATATATCTGTATAGCATATTGAAAAAGAAAAATTAGGAGAACAGCTTCTTTTTGAGAGGTAACACACAACATAAGCAGTATGTATCGATAAGTATATTTGAGTAGATCATTCATGATCCCAAGCTTTTACTTTGTAGTATGTTTTTTAAAACTAAGGAAATTAAAAGACAATAAATAATCACAGATGAATCCACTAGCAGACCACTAGTAAGTGTTGGGGAACTTTTAAATGTCCTGTCGGCTTAGGAGATACTGGTGAGTCTAAACCTAATCTGTTGCTTAATCAATTAATTCACATCTATTTAACTTGGTGACAAAGGATTCAAATAGTTGGATTTCTTTTGCTTCTGATTTCCTTTCTCCTTTTGTGCATGTTATTTGAATTTTCCCTGTACTACAGCAGTTTGTGTTGCATATTACTAAACCATATGTTTTAATATATATACCATACAGTACATAACACATTAAACAGAGTTTAATGCTTGTTCCAAATGTCAAATTTCCTAAAGATGCTTTTTACCGGTATTCATACATACACGTCAGATTTATCCTGTTGCAGAATTGAATTTGTAAAGGAAATTATTGAATGGCGACATCTGAACTAACAACAGTAGTTATTGAATTTTCCATAGGATGTTTTGGTTTAAGTTCCTGTCGTTTTATTTGACAGTTTAGTCACAGAAAATTTTATCTTAAAAATCCTTGTTTGTTTTAAAAAAAAAGTCTGTTTTTTTTTTTTTCCGCCTTTGTACATTTAGCATGTCTTAGGTGTTTTCTCATTTTTGAAATTCTCTCCCTGGCTTCTGAGATACTACTCTATTTCAGTTTTCTAGTTCTGTTTCCTTCCCACTCCTCATATATCAGTATCTTTCAACCTTTCCCCTGTGTTTTGTTCTTGCTTATAATATGTCCTCTTTTCCTTGGTAGTCACTCTTTGTAACCATCATGACTCAACTCTTTATTTCTAGTTCATATATAACTATTTCTCTTCTCTAAGTTCTTGGTATTTGTTAAATTTCCTCAGATACAGTATCCCCCAAATTTCTCCCTTTCCCCACAAGTTTTTCCTAGATTCTCATTAATTGTCAGCAGTGCTCCCCCTAACTTTTCCTTGTTCTTCAACATTCTTACCCACCCACCCTGCCCCCTCCCACTCACCCATTGACAAATCTTAGACACTCTGTCCTGTTATTGTATCCTTTCTATTGTTATTGTCACTGCCATTATTGAAACTCAAGTCATCTCTCTGGAAATACCCTGACTACTTTCTTACCCTGTCTGGCCCCTTGTGGTGGCATCACTATAAAATGTAGATTGGATTGTGTCAGTTCTTTGGTTAGAAACTTCTGATGGTTTCCCATTATCCAAAGGATAAAGTTTATACTTCTTAGTGAGATTGTAGCAGGCACTTAACAGTATGGTTGCAGTCTATTTTAGCTTAATCTGGAGCCATTTCACTCTTAATCCTCTGTAAGTCAACTGTTGCAAACTTGGGCATTTCTAAGACGAGTTATGTTCTTTCATGTTCTGGGCCTAAATAGGACATGTTCTTTCTTCTATCCTGTTGAATTCAGTACTCTTCCCTTAAGACCCAGCTCTAATGTCATTGGGTTCGCAGTGTTAACCTCTTCCACTCTGTTTCCCAGACAGAGTGTACTTCTGTCTGTTACAGCATATAACCACAATATTTTAGAGTTTTAGTTTTTTCAGTCAGGCTATTTTCCCTTCAGGGTTTGACTTTATGTTTTATTACATTTTGTACTTTGTTCACCTTCTAAGACCGTCCTCTCCCTTCGTGCTTCAAGCACTATTTCTGACCTGTACCTGGTTTGGTGCTAATTTTCTTATGGACATTTTAGTTTATTCCGTAAAACAACACTGTGAGGGAAGATATCTCTCTCTTGGAAATGAGGAGTTGGAATATTGCCACACTTCAAGTACATGGTGAGTATTAGAGGCAGCTTTTCCAAAACCCATGTTCTTTTTCCAAAACCATATGTAATGAAAGACATAACATATTTAAAAATCTGTATCAGTTTGGACTCTAGTAATTCACACTTTGTAATCAGAGATGATTCAAGTTTAAATTCCATGAAGTGTGTTTGTTAATAATTACAAGCATTATATACAAAATTTATGTATAATAATTTTAAATTTAAAGGAACAAACTTGATAACCTTGGAGTTGTCTGTTTATATAGGGAAAATTGTGCAATCTTTCCAAGTACTACTTTTTCCTGTGAATTGAAGACAATGTTACTTCCTTAAGTAACTTGTATAACAATTTTTATCTTTTCAGATTGTTCTCAAGTTAGTCTAAATTTGTGAAATGTTATTAAGCTGAAGTATTTTTCCCCTTAGTAGAAATATCTGTGCTATTTAACAATTTTTATTGACTCTTCTCATCAGCCTAGTGATTTTCCCTGTTTGAATTTTTGCTTAATAATTTTATTTATTTATTTTTGTTGGGAGGGTCTCTGTCACTCAGACTGGAGTGCAGTGACACAATTACAGCTCACTGCAGCCTCAAACTCCTGGATTCAGGTGATCCTTCCACCTCAGCCTCCAGATGAAGTAGCTGGGACTATAGGTACATGTTACCACGTCCAGCTATTTATTTATTTATTTTTTATTTTTTGTAGAGAAGAGATCTCACTATGTTGCCCAGGCTGGCCTCAAACCCCTGGGCTCAAGCAATCCACCCTTCTCAGTCTCCCAAAGTGCTGAATGTGAAGACTTCAGTTTGTGTTAAATGTACCTGCCTTTTACAACTGACATAGAAGGAAAAGGTCATTACCTGGTTGTAATAGGCCAACTATATTACTAAGTTGCTTTGCTTTAAAATAATATTTAGGATGACTAAATATTCTTGAAAAATTAGAAAGATTGGCAATAGAGTTGAAATATTTATTGATTAACAGATTACATTAGTGTAGTAATTGAGGCTTAGCCAATAAGTATACCTAAATTTAGTCAACTTAACCAAAGATAACCTTTTGAACAGTGGAGCAGGAGGAAAAAATGTGATTAAAAAAGAATGTTAGAAAATATTGTTTATGTTTTGAGGGTAAGGAAGACCTTATCAAGACCCAAAAGCATTTGTCTTTATAAAAGTTGGCGAATTTGACCACATAAAAGGTAGCATTTTAGAGCAATAGAGGTACAGTAAACAAAGCTTGAAAGACAGATATCAAATTGGGAGAAAGATACTTACAACATACATAAAAGACAGGATACATTAAGAATTCTTACAAAGGAATGTGAAAAAGACAATCCAATGGAAAAAATAAGCAAAGGATTTGAACAGGAAATTAGAGAAAGAGGTATTTAAAAGTACCCACCTTACCTTGCACCACATACAAAAACGAACTGAAATAGATCAAAAGACTGACCTATATTTAAGAACTAAAATTCTAAGACTCCTAGAAGAAAACAGGAAGTCTTCATGAATATTGTATTTGGCAGTGATTTATTGAATAGGACACCAAAAGTTTGTCTGTTGTGAGTAACTTCTAAAAACACTGATGTTTTTAGGAGTAAGTATGTTTGAGTCCCTGCCTTTTAATTCCTTGGGCATATATGTAGGAGTGAAACTGCTGGATGCTATCATTGCCATCTTTATAAAGTTGCCCATTTTGAGTACCTCACATAAATCACCTGTGTAGTGTTCTCAAGGTTCATGTGCTGACACATAGTATGTGTCAGAATTTTCTTCCCTTTGAAGGCTGAATAGTATTGTACTGTATGCATCTATGCCACATTTATTTTGAAATGATTACCAGTACATATTGAAAATTAAGGTTAAAATAAGATGATTTTTCATCCTTAAGATTTGTGACAACAGTTGCTTGTGGAAAAGCACAGTTGGTGGGAGTGTATAAGTTTACTGCTAGTATAGAGGTCATTTTAGCAAAATCTGTTAGAAATTGTTTACCTTTTTTATTATAACTTTTAAGATTGTTTATCTTTTTTATTATAACTTATAAAAAGTATTATAAACTTTTTCTTAGTTGAATAAAAAAGCAAGTTGCAAAAGGTACAATATCTTTGTTATAAACATAAGCATCGTGTGTATATTTATAAATACATAGAAAAAGTTCTAGGAGGATACATGATATAAAATACTGATGAATATAGAAATTAAGTGAAAGTTACAGGAAGATTTATAAAAGCAGGTGTTGTCACCCGGCTACCAAATGACTTTTGTCTATTACACTTGAACACTGTGTTTTCCTTCATAGCTCACTTCATGTCTCCTGTATAACACCACCACTAGAGAATCGAAAGGGAAGGCTGCTTTTGATAAAGGAGTAGTTTGTATTTTCTGTGTTCACATGTCCTGTTCAGTATTAACAGCAACTGTCAAAGCACCATAGAAAATAAATGATCAGAAATGCAGTTATTACCAATATCTTTTTTACTGCATATTGAAAAGTTTTTTGCACCATAGAAAATAAATGATCAGTAATGCAGTTATTACCAATATCTTTTTTACTGTACATTGGAAAGTTTTTTGATACACCAAAAGTATGTAAATCAGAAATAAATTTCACTTTGATTTGTGCTGTCTAGGTGCTTAGAAGAGGTGCATGATCAAACTTTAAACCCTACAGAGTTAGGTTATTATAATACATTTCTCTAAGTCTAGTCTTTCATAGGTTCCAATATTTCCCTTCTGGCAAATATTGGAAATACAAGTGGATAATTTATAATTATAAAGCATGATGGGAAGAAAAGCGATTTTTGGTTTTTTTTTTAAAAAGCAAATATACGTGATTTATAATCAAAGGATGACATATTTATGGTGCATATTGAGTAATTGATTAGAGATCTGTAAGTCATAGAAATGTCAAATAGGTAAGGGAACATTTAAAATATCTTAGGAAGAAATCAGCAAATATCCTTAAAAAGATCACAGGAACACACACAAAGTCAAAATATTCCTGCTAAAACTAGATACTATTCTATTACCAGAGACTATGACAGTACATTGAAAGAATGAGCATAGGGCTGATACTCTTTTATTTTTTTTAATTTTCTTGTTTTTTATGCCACGTTTTCTCTCTGCATACTTTTAAAGAGCAGAAGAAGCAATTGAAGTGACTTTGTATACAACACAGTAGATTCACTCTTATGTAAATTCATTGTCTTAACTATTTTTGAAGATCCAAATTTTCTATTTATGTTCAATTTGATACAAATCTGAATAAACGTGTTAAGTATATTAGCTTCACAACCTAATACACTTAAGTTTGTCTCTAAACTATGTAGTGCTACTTAGCTTAATGAATATAGCATAAAATAAGCTATCCATTGTTTTCTTTGGCCATTATATTGATAGAGTCCTAAGGCCTGCTCCCCAGCACCATCAGTTTTGAGCCTATTCAAAAAACTGGCCTAGAGTTTGAGAGAAAGCACACATACACATGCACCAGGACCTGTGTTGCAGAATCCACTCACTGACTGGCATCCGGTCAACAAATGTGTGTTGATGCCATTTTGGTGCCAAGTGCCATTTTTTATTAGGACCACAGAGATGATAAATATAACAAAATTCCTCTCCTGGAGAAGAGCATGTTCTAGTAGAAGGGAGGGATAATAAACAGTATGATATAATAGAAGATGCTGAGTGAAGGGATCGATTTGTGTTAGGGCACTCCGAACAGAGAGGAGGGGCAGCCAGCCTACACTTATAAAACTTATACCTTCCATCATATTTTAATGATAAAACCTCTCAGAATAGCATTTTATGACCGGTCTTGGTGGCTCAGCCTGGAATCCTGTGCTTTGGGAGGCTGAGGTGAGTAGATTGCCTGAGCCCGCGGGTTTGAGACCCGCCTGGGCAACTTGGCTAGACCTCATCTCTACAATAAATCAAAAAATTAGCCGAATGTGGTAGTGTGCACCTGTAATTTCAGCTACTTGGAAGGATCTCCGGAGCCCAGCAGGTCGAGGCTGCGGTGGCCGGGAGCGGGCCACTGCACTCCAGTCTGGGCAGCAGAGTGAGACTTCAACTCAAAAAAAAAAAGAATTGCATTTTATGTTCGTGCTAATTATTAAACTCAGTCAGTTACTAGTTTCCAATTATGCGTGTGGATTGAGGCACATAATATAAGAAATACTTAAATGACTTGTAACTTGCTTTTGTAGGACATTTAATAGTTTTTAAAATTTGGTCTTATGTTTCCTTTGTTTTTAAAGTTAAAAGGACTCTTGCAGGTTCTACAGTCTTTTTTTTAATAAGTAACCAAGGATGCCAGAATCACCATAGAACTTTTACAAGTTGTACGTAGACCCAAGCCTCATTAGATCTGGGTCGGAGCCCAGTTATCTGTATTTTTTTAACTTCAGAAGTGATTCTGATAGCAGTCTTTTGAGAGCTAACACTCAAAATGAAACCTTTTATTGGAGAAATTTTGGAATGTCACTTGTCCCAAAGGTCCCATAAGTATTAAGTAGAATCAATACCGAGATATGACTCATCCTCTCTTACAAAACTGCAAAACAAAGTCTATCTTCAGGTTATCCTATTAATAAACTTATTAAGTAGAAATTAAAGATGTTTAGTTTTTTTACACTATTTCTTGATGATGTGTTTTAGTTTTCTATTTTGGGGTGTTTCCTTTGCTTGACTTGAAGGACAAAACTGAACTATTTTTAATCCCTTAAGTTTTCCAATCTGCGAATAGATTTGGCAGCATCAAAACAAAATTGAAAGCACTTTGTCCCTCCTTCAGCTTGCTTTTCTACCTGTCCTTAAAAGCAGAAGAAAATCTATAGAAATAACAGGATCATTTCAGAGGGATACTAGTACTAATTTAATTGTGCAGTAAGCAAAAACATAGAACTTGTTTCATTCTGAACATTAATCAAGATGCCTTGAAGTTGTATGTGAATGAGCTTTTAAAAGGGATATGATCCTGAGAAAACTGCTAATACAGATTTTTATTGATTGCTCCATAATATATAATAGCTGACTGCAGATTTTTCACAAGGAAAACATTTGTAATCATTTTCTTCCAGTTTCTTTATATTTGCCTATGAATCCAGAACAACAAAATTGAAAATTATAGGCAGTCTGCTAGACGCAAGGATTTTCTTTTTTTTTTTTTTTTTAAGTTTGGACTCTCACTCTGCCGCCCAGGCTGGAATGCAGTGGCACACTCAAGGCCACCACAGCCTCAACCTGCTGGGCCTCAGCCAATCGTTCAGCCTCAGCCTTCCGAGTAGCTGGAACCATAGGCGCGCGCTACCATGTCTGGCTAATTTTTCGATTTATTGTAGAGACAAAGTTTTGCCAAGTTACCCAGGCTGGTCGCGAACCCCTGGGCTCAGGCATTTCTCTTGTCTCGGTCTCCCAAAGTGCTGGGATTACATGCTTGAGCCACCTCGCCCAGCCTAGAATTTTCCTTTAAATTGTATGCCTTATTAAAATGAAAATGTTTAGGCCTTCTGAGTTGGTCATGGTTAATCAACACACCCTTGAACTGTACTTAAAACAGTTGTGAGATCCACACTTCAGAGAACTATTATTCTCGTTCTTTTGACCATTATAGTATAGTGTCGTAAAAAGACTGACAAGAGAGTTATTGTCATTAAGCTTACTAGTATTACATGTATGGTCTTGAAAATCTTCAGGATACGGGTATATTTGAGGATTTAAAGATACTTTAGCAAATGTTCGTAGTTAAGTCTTTAGACCAGTATTATAAGAAAATGTGTAGGAACATCTTAATAGTCAAGTCTGTTGTTACCCAAGAGTCTATGTTTCTAATATTCTTTTTTTCTCCATTAAAGTCACTGTGTTCATAAAAATTCCACAGTATGAAAATACCAGTTTGTGCTTATTTTTTTGTTGGTGGATATTCAGTTTGCTTCCAGGTTTGTGCCAAAATAAAGCAGGCACAGTGTTGTTATAATTTTTTTTGTTTCTCCTGATTTATATGTATGAATTTCTTTAAGGGTAAATACCTAAAGAGGAATTACTGGGTCATGAAGTGTTTGTATTTTCACCTTTTCTATATAATGCCAGATTACTTTCCAGTATGTTTGTATCAATTTATTCTCCACCAGAAATGTGAAATAAGTGTTCTCATTACTCTGTCAGTATTTAGTATTGTCAGGCTTTTAAATTTTCACTATTTGATGAATTTACATTTTCTTGGTCATTAATGAAATTGGGTGTTTTTTCTTGTGTTTTTTAGCCATTCAGGTTTCTTTAAAATATCTTTTTATGTGTTATTGTACATTTTTTTGTTGGATAGTTTGTATTCTTTGAAATATTCTGGTTTCTAATACTTTGGACATAATTATCTTGCTTCTTGTAAGTTTTGAAATCCATCTACTTCTTGATGTTAAAGATATCTTTGTTTTCCTCTAATATTAGGATGTAAATACCATGGCCACCCAAAAAAAACTCAGAATTTATTTATAATAAAGTGTATAATTATTCCTATATGTTTAAACTTCAGTCACCTTCAAAGTACTCTCCATTTGATGCAACACACCTATCGAGATGCTTTTTTCACTGTTCAAAACAGCTTTTGGACTCATGGGTTTTGATTACTTTTAGTGCTTCTGCTGCTCTTTTGTTTCACCTCTTCCACATCTACCAAATGTGTCCCTTTAAAGACTTTTTTCATCTGGGTAAAAAAAAAAAAAAAGTCGCTGGGGACAAGATCGGGTGAATAGGGAGGGTGGGGCATGGGGGTTATAC
Source organism: Carlito syrichta (assembly GCF_000164805.1). Lineage (NCBI taxonomy): Eukaryota > Metazoa > Chordata > Mammalia > Primates > Tarsiidae > Carlito > Carlito syrichta. Next base: position 185,473 of record NW_007252898.1, on the reverse strand, counting down.
CATTTTTACATCAAAAATTGCTGAACACTCAGTGTTCTGTGGGCAGGTGTGCTTCTAAATCACCTGTCATGAAATGGGCAAACATGTTGAAAGAAATCTCCAAAAGGAAATTCACTGAAGCCAAGCGTAGCCTCTCACAAGAACACTTAGCTGGTTCATTTATGCCAGTGGGTTCCTAGAACACTTACCTAGCAAAGGAAGCCTATACTACAAGGGGCCCCACCTTCTAAAAGATAATTCTGTTTTTGAGGGGGGTCCCCCCCTAGTATATATACAAAAATTCAATGTACTTTAAAGTGGTTTTGTTTTAAATGTAAATTTTTATGTCTAGCCGGAACTTGTAGAATTTATATTTCAGGATTTATATTACTTTGAGTCCCCTATATATATATGTATTTTGTTCCAAGAGTACATTTATAAGTCTAATTTGTTTGTAAGTTCAACAAAGTTAGCCCGGTACCCAACTGACACAATTGACTGTATAGTACTGTACTGTCATAGGTTTATGATACTTTTCACACAATTAGTACATAAAAACAAAAAAATAATTTTCAGCCTTACAGTATAGTACCTTGAAAAGTACAATAGTACAGTACAATAGCTGGCATAAAGGGGCTAGCATCAAGTGTACAGGCAAGCAGAGTTGCTGACTGAAGGAGGGTACAGCAAAGTACACAAAAGCGCAACCACGGTAGAGGTTGCATGCACGTAATAATACATGCCAGACATGTGAACTTAGGTGATTAGACATGGGAACACACGTTCGCAACTCGAAGGTTCATGTGTATGGGACTTACTATAGTAGCTTGTCAGTTACTATTAAAGAATGCAATTGGGGCATTAAATACAATTTCATTGAATATATAAATAATTTGAAACAGCAGCTTTCAAATAATAATGTTCCATGCATGTTTTATACGTCTTTTATTTCTAAATACTATGAGGTAGAGTTTATTTGTTTTTACCACTAAGGGAGTCCTTTTTAGTGCTAAAAATCTTTAAATGTGTATTTAATTACAAAAGGAAAGTATGTAGTTAGAAAACTCAGTTGTTAAGTATAAGAGTTCAAAATAGTAATCTCTCATTTATCACATTGTTGTCCTGTTCTGGATAGTGACCACCAAGCTTCCTGTCTTGGTTTGTATTAATATAAAGCCATTGTCATATTTAGATATAAGTTGTTATTGTGATGGTAAGCATTTTTTACCTTTTTTTATGAGACATAAAAACATCTTGTAGAATTATATTGTCCCTTTATCCTAATGGAGGCTTATTTAGGTGTGTGATTAATACATAACTGCTTGAGACAGCATTGCTTGTAGTAGACAGGGTGGTACTCCCAGTAATTCCCTTTTTATGTATGTACCCTTAAAGAAACTCTGATATATGTAAATAAGGAGAAATTAGAAAATTATCATAACAAGCTTTGTTTTAGTACAATGCTGGAAACAAACTGAATGCCCACCAACAAATCAGATATGGTTCTGAAGCCATCAGATTTTGCTACTTCGTGCAAGTTACATAACCTTTCCTCTTTAGCTTTCTCACCCATGAAAGAGGGATATAAAAATGCCTATTTTATTATTCTATTCAACTGTTTACAGAGCTCCTTCTCTGTGCTCTCTTGTAAGGGTTAAATGAGATTATTTCTGTTAGGTACCTGGCACATGACGGATACTCTTGATGTTTGTTCCAGTTTCCAAGTAATTTTTTTCAGTGTTGTTATTTTCTTTTTATTTAGAATCTACATCAGGAGACAAATCTGTGTCACATTCTTGCACAACTCCTTCCACGTCTTCTGCCTCTGGACTGAATCCCACGTCTGCACCTCCAACATCTGCTTCAGCAGTCCCTGTTTCTCCAGTTCCACAATCACCAATACCTCCATTACTTCAGGACCCAAATCTTCTTAGACAGTTGCTTCCTGCTTTGCAAGCTACACTGCAGCTTAATAATTCTAATGTGGACATATCTAAAATAAATGAAGGTAAATTTTCATAATAACAGTTTTTAAATATTCATTTGCATTGTGCAAAATTATGTTATTTGTAAAATCCTCAGTTTAGAAATGGTCTTTGTTTCTTTTTGAAGTTTGTATTTGAACTTTAATTTTTGGGATTTGGAACTTATTTCCCCCATAGTTTCAAGACTTGACTATGTGTCTGGTAGTTACTGGAGATAAGTCATTTTATGTGTCTAACGTGCATGGTGAAATTTTATTTTTTATTTATTTTTGAGGCGGAGTCTCACTGGGTCACCCAGGCTGGAATGGCAATGGCACGTGCACAGCCACCGCAGCCTCTACCTGCTGGGCTCAGGTGTCTGCCTCTGCTTTCCAGATAGCTAGAAACATAGGTGTGTGCCAAGTAAAGAACATTTGTCAAAACTAGTATAAAAACTTTGCATTTCCAGTATATTTCTCAAAACCTGTATGAGGATAATTAAATACTTGGAATATTTAAGATATTCTTAATTTCTAGGAATTTTGGTTTTTATTTGGGTACATTTTTATGTAATAACAGAGGTGAGGTTTTCTTTATGCTAAAAATAAGGCTGTCTCAGGCTAACTGGTCATTAATTTACTCTTATTATTGTCAACTTTTTTCTATTTTGATTTCATTCTCTAAGATAACCATGCAGTTTTCTCGTTTGGTAGGTAAATGTTTTACTTAAGGCAAAGTGGGGCTTTTAATATTGATACTTTAAGAAAGTGTTGACTGGGCTCGGTGACTTAGCCTGTAATTCCAGCACTTTGGGAGGCTGGGGCAAGTGGATTGCCTGAGCCAAGTTGATTGCCTGAGCCCATGGGTGTGAGACCAACCCGGGGCTACTTGGTGAGACCTCATCTCTACAATAAATCAAAAATTAACCAGGCATGGTAGCAGGCTCCTGTAGTTCCAGCTACTTGGAAGGCTGAGGTGGAAGGATCGCTGGAACCCAGCAGGTCAGCACTGGGGTGGCTGTGAGTGTGCCACTGCACTCCAGCCTGGGTGACAGAGTGAGACTCCAACTCAAAAAAAAAAAAGTGTCCATAATAAAAGATCTTATGCATCAAAAATACATCGTATTTCTAAGTACTGGCTTTTTAAAAAGATTGTTGGAGTGGCCAGCTTGTGTAAAAAGGCAGTCTCATAAAATACACAGTTTTCTGGAATAATTGGGTGTTTCCATGAACATTCTTTAGAGGGTTTTTGTTTTGTTTTGTTTTGTTTTGTTTGGGGTTTTTTTTGAGTCAGAGTCTCACTCTGTCATTCAGGCTGGAGTGCAGTGGCACACTCATGGCCACTGCAGCCTTACCTGCTGGGCTCAGGTGATCCTTCCACCTCAGCCTTCCAAATAGCTGGAACCACAGATGTGAGCCACCACGCCTGGCTAATTTTTTGATTTATTGTAGAGACGAGGTCTCACCAAGTTGCCCAGGCTCGTCTCAAACCCCTGAACTCAGGTAATCCTTTTACCTCCACTTCCCAAAGTGCTGAAATTATAGGCGTGAGCCACCATGCCCGGCCTAGAGTTTTAAAAAGTCTCATAGAGGGGCTTCCTTTAACTGAACATAATAATTTGGTTTATCTTTTGTTTTTTTTTGTTGGTTTTTTTTTTTTGAGTTGGAGTCTCACTCGGTTGTCCAGACTGGAGTGCAGTGGCCGCTCCCGGCCACCGCAGCCTTGCCTGCTGGGCTCCGGCGATCCTTCCGCTGAGCCTTCCGAGTAGCCGGAATTACAGGCATGCACTACCACGCCCGGCTGATTTTTTGATTTATTGTAGAGGTGAGGTCTCGCTCCCCAGGTGGGTCTCGAACCCGCGGGCTCAGGCAATCCACTCACCTCAGCCTCCCAAAGGCGCAGGATTACAGGCTGAGCCACCGAGCCCGGCTGATTTATCTTTATTGTAGACCAGTTATGTTTCTTTTTCTCTGCCTCAAATCCCTGGACCTATTATATATCACTCCTGTCTTCTAGGCTTTTATTTTGAGAGTTCTAGTTTGAAACATTACAGCTTCCTCTGGGTTGTCTTTGAGTTGTCAAGTTGTTACTAATGCATGGACACCTGTTTTTATTTGAACTTAGGAGATAATATGTTTTTAGTTCTTACAGCAGCTGTAACACAAGCCTCACTGCAGTCTATAATTCATAAGTTTCTTACTGCTGGACCCTCTGCTTTCAACATAACATCTCTGATTTCTCAAGCTGCTCAGCTCTCCACACAAGGTATTCATACTCTGAAATATCTCTAGAATGGAATCCTGATTTTGTTGTGGAATTAATAGCAAAATTTTAAAGAATTTTTTAAGAGATTAGCTACAATAATTTCTTATTTGGTTTGTGTGTGTAACACCACACATACAGTGGTATTTTTATTTCCCTTTTTTAAAAAATGGTGCTAGCTTTGACATTTTTCTTAAGATATGTCAGTCAGTGTCTTACCTGTAATGATATAGTATATATTTAATTCCGAATTTAAGTGGTTAATGAAACGTTTTATTCACACTGAATGTAAACTATGATATACCCTCTATCTTTGTGGGACATTGCATATATTTGAAGAGTTGGAGTTTGATTCTAGTTAATGCCAGGAGATTTTACTAGACATAGAAATGTTCATTTCCAGCTTTGAATTAGCTATCCCTCTTCATGAAGGTTCCAAATGAAAGAGATGCACATAGGAGAAAATGGCAGGTGAAAGGGTCACTTTGTCAGAAAGCTGATGAACAGCAGTATTGCCTGGTCTGGAATGAAAGGATGATGATGATGATGCAGACGTACAGCTCTTTGGCTAGGCTCATGAGCAGGGGTCTGTGTGGGAAGCTTGAGCCTAAAAGTATAATGAGAAAGAGGAAATAAGGATGGGAAGGAGGCCTTTCATGTGAGAACAGGTTCAGGCTTAGCTTCCTGTTCGAGCCTCAGAAAGGAAGAGTGGGCTACTCTAGGTGTGCTTCTCTCTTAACACAGCTCACTCAGTGTGACCAGTGAGGAGTCAGATTCTGACTTAGACAAGTGTTTTCTGGGCAAAATGGGATGTGATGTGTCTAGGACTTTCACTATGTGTATTACAAAGGTTTTTGGGTTTTTTGAAATTTATTGTTTGACTCTTTTACAGCCCAGCCATCTAATCAATCTCCAATGTCTTTAACGTCTGATGCGTCATCCCCAAGATCGTATGTGTCTCCTAGAATAAGCACACCTCAAACTAACACAGTCCCTATCAAACCTTTGATTAGTACTCCTCCTGTTTCATCACAGCCAAAGGTATGTTGCCTTTGAGGGAAATCTGGGAAAGAAATTACTTTTGGAAAATGAATTTAATAATTTTTAGAATCCATATTTTAGAAAAAGCCCTCTGAGAATGAGGTAGTAGTAGAATGAATGGCAGGTGAGTGACAGTAGGTGCAGTTAAGTATAGTTTTTGTGATTAGAGTCAGAATTTGAAACCTAGGTATTAGCAAATACAGAACCCATTTTACTAAGCTATACTGTCTGTGCTTGTCCATGAAAAATTTTACATGGGTGGCTTCTTAGAGCAGTTAGGAAATTGTTGGTCTACTGTCACCTGTGGACAGGACCTTGCGTTGTTGCTTTGAAATTTTGACTCTTGTCCACCTTATTTGATTCTTGTCCACAGTTCATAGGTAAATCCCTGTAACACTCGTTCTTTGCTTTTTACCATGCTGTCAGTAAAACATTAAAAAGTTTAACGTTTATGAAATACATGTTGTAGGTTTTTAAATTTTTTATCCTTAGTGATAGTAAATGTAGGGGGGAATTGTTTTTAGTAGTTGTAAAACAGTGGACTGTTTGAAACATTGTAATGCCAAAGAATTCTTTATTCAAATAAGGTCTTAAGCAGAAGCCCCAAAATAAAAATGCATTGAAACATAGCTTGAAGATGGTCTTTGAGCTTTTCCTTTTAGGTCGACCATTGGTTTATATAGGTTTTAGGATCAATTCAGGTGAATTTTTAAAATTCCAAATTATAATTTTTTTTTTTTTTTAAGAAAGCAGGATTTATTAAGAGTACAGAAAAAGTTCCCACAGTGGGAGGGGACCCGAGGGGGTTGCCCAGGTTATAATTTTTAGTTTATTTTGCAGTTCTGTATTTTGTTGAGGGGAGAATTAAAATGAGTGTCAGCAAAAGAGACCTTATTTTTAGAGCTTAGAACTTATCTTCAGGGTGATATTGTAAGGGAGTAGTAAAGAGTGACCAAAAGCGAAATAAGTGGTAGTATTAGTTTTATAGCCACTTGGAACATCAGCATTTCAGTTCCTTTAAGCAGATGCCTATCAGTTTTTTTGCCTTCAAAAACTTTTCTAATTGTTTTAAAAAATAATTGGACATTTGAGCTTAATGTAGAACTTGACTAGAACTGGTAGGTAATGTTCAGAAATAGCAAGATTTCCACATGTGTTTGGGAGAATTATTAGTCACCCAAAACAAAAAAACAGCAGCAAAATGATGTGATTTAATCACAAAACCTTGGTGCCTCAATTTGGGGCTGATATTTTAAACTGCTTGTTTTCTCTCTCTGTGGCATCTAAATATAGATGTAGCATTTGTATATTCTTGGCAATCATAGATCTGCTGTTCTACCTCTATAGGGTAACATCTCTTTGAAAAACTCTCATACTGAATTTTGTATGGGTCATAGCTCATTCTCTGATAGACTTTTCTATATATTTCTCCATTTGTGGTTGACATCTGAGTTACCTATATTTGTGTGATGTAGTAACATAGATACTTTTACTGATATAAAAGTAATAGTAAATCAGAAGAAGTATTTTAATGTACTCTGTTAGAAAGAAAACTAAGCTGAAGGAAGAGAGTTAGTTTCTTATGCTGGTACAATAGAAAAGTAATTTTATAGCCTTGAACCATTTTACAAAGAAATTAGATCTAAGTCTCAAAACTTAACTATCTTCTAGGTGTGTGACCATCGGAAAGTCCTTTGATTCTGCTTCTTTAAAACTCCACATTTTACAGTGTGTAACCGCATTTGGAAGGAGAGGTGTGGATTGGATTCGGGGCATAGACAATAATTTATACAATGAAATGTATCCCTAATATTAACGTTATTTCGAAACAGAAGTAAGGCAACCCTGTTACCTTAATCACTAGAAAATAGAAATAGCAGGAAAGTTCCATCAATAGAACTTTTGCTTTTCTTTTGTTTCTTTGCTATTTGCCTATGTGATAGAAACTTGTCTCATCAGATTTTGATGTTTCAGGTTAGTACTCCAGTAGTTAAACAAGGACCTGTGTCACAGTCGGCCACACAGCAGCCTGTAACTGCTGACAAGCAGCAGGGTCATGAACCTGTCTCTCCTCGAAGTCTTCAGCGCTCAAGGTTAGTTTTGATACTATGTACTAAGACTACATTATTTTCTTTAACATGGCATACTGCATTGTTTGAATATTTGAATATTATATATGCATAATAGAACTTAATCTTAGAAGAATCTATGATAAAGTAACTTTTTATATTATAAAATTTACAAAGTCATATTTTGTATACAGCAAGTAGGTTATTGTTTCTAGTAGTAAAAACTGAGTTATTTTGAAGAAAGTGGCTCTTTTTCTTTAAAATTATGACTTAGGGGCAACCCCCTCGGATCCCCTTCCACTGTGGGAGCTTTTCTGTCCTCTCAATAAATCTTGCTTTTCAAAAAAAAAAATTATTGCTTAGTAGAATAGCATAGGACTAAAATTATGTGACATTTGTATGAAAAGGGCACATGATTTTATAATACTGGAATTACATCTCTGAAAACCTCCTCATAGCAGTTTTGATTTGAGCGTATTGATGAAGCCAAAAATCTCGTATCTAAAACTTGGGCCAATGTTTCCCAACTGATGTATGTCAGACTTTCCCAGTAGCTTTAACTCTGACCCTCTACGGATTGCTTTTTAGATAGTGATATAGTGCTGTATTGTGTTGTCACATTTCTTTGTTCATTAACAGTACAACTTTAAATGAAATATGTTGAATGAATGATTTTCATTTGATTGATTTTCCTAATTTTATTTCATGCTATGAGGTGGCAAAGTAATTCAACTGTTGTTTTTATTGTTGTTTTCTAAACAAGCATTTCAGAACTTATACCTCCAAATGAGAGTTGTTCCCTACAAAATAATCACCTTGGGAAGCTGTCTTCTTACTCCAGCAATGTTGCCATTGCTCAGAACATTTTTGGGAAATTCTTCTTTTAAATTGTCTTTAGAGGCTGCAGTATTATTTTAAATATCCTCAGTGATGAAAACTCTTCATCCTTTGGGAGATTTAGTTTTTGGAAATAACTGAAATTCATTCAGAGCCAAGTCTGGTGAAGCAGGTAGGAAATCAACTTGGGTGATTAAATTTTTGGTTCTCACCACCATGTCCCCAAACCCTGGCCCAAATCATTCAGTTTTAAAAGAAGATAAACAACCTGAGAGTGTTTTTTTGGTTTTGGGTGTTTTTGTTTTTGTTTTTGTTTTTTTTGGTTTTCTTTTTTTGGTCTCGTTCAGTGCTAGCCAACAAGATGTCTGTATTTTGCTTCACGTTATTTCACCCTCTGATTCAACACTGATCTGATGTTGAACAAAGGCAATATGTATTTTTTTCCTACTTATCTAGATGTATATTAAATACAATCTTCAGATGTGCCCTAAATTAATAGTTGTTAAAATGTGACCATTTTTTAGTTACATTCTTACTAGTGTTTGGTATACAAAGATAACAGGTTGTGCTGTAGCATTTGGAGAGTACAGTTATTTTACATTTGATTCTGACAGTAGTGTTAAAAGGTCTCTTCCCCTCACCACCACCACACCCTCCCCCAAGAGTGTGTTGAGAGATATATGATGTTCGTATACTTTGGATTGTTAATTCTGTTTATTCGACGTTAAAATAACGAATTTTTCTTAGAGATTTGGATATCTTTAAGTTAGTAAAAGGTATTAACAGGAAATTTCTAAGATACCTTGATACTGCTTTTAAACATACTACACATTCAATTCTGTTTTCTCTTCAGTAGCCAGAGAAGTCCATCACCTGGTCCAAATCATACTTCTAGTAGTAGTGCATCAAATGCAACAGTTGTACCACAAAACTCATCTGCCCGACCTCCGTGTTCATTAACGCCTACTCTAGCAGCACACTTCAATGAAAATCTCATCAAACACGTTCAAGGATGGCCTGCAGATCATGCAGAGAAGCAAGTATGTCACGATTCCACATGATTCTTGGCCCTTATTTTACTAGCAAAAGATAATTCAACTTTAAGAAAATTTAATATTGACCTAATATCTAATTTGATTAACTATAGTCATTTAAAAGTATTTGGTTATATACTTATAAAATAGTTTACAACATAACTTTTTGTGGTTTAGAAAATATTTTAATGTAATTATTGTAGCTACTGTTATCAAGTACTCAGCATTTAGCTCAGTGCTAAGTACTTTATTTTCTCCACTGCTTAAAATCACCAAGCAGTACAAATAATGAATTTTCCCCTGTTGCCAGTGAAGCCTCTAAGACCAATTAGGTTATCCAAAGGACACCCAGTTAATACAGTGATGGGGCACAGAGCCACTGTGTTTTTCTCACTCAGCCACTGATCATTTCAGAATCCATTAGAACTGTTAATCTCATATGATTCTCCCACTAGACTAGCAACTAGAAGTTAGGAAACGTGTTTGCTTTGGGATGAGGGACCCTAGTACATTCTGATTATTGCTACTTGCCTCTCCCTTTTATCAGATAACTGATCCTCTGGAGTGTTCTGAAAGTTTACAGAGAATATGTTGTGTATCTCATGATACAGCAATATAGTGAGACTTACCATTATTATACCTGAACTTGTGGGAATGACAGTCTCTTTGGCTGACCCATCATCTTTTATTAACTTCAAATTATGAGTCCCTCTTTTTCCTAGGGCTACACTATCCTAAGATTGGAAATGCTATTTTCTCAAGAAATGAAAAGGAAAAATTTTAAAATAAGCACCTTCTACCATGAGAGACAATTTCTTAGAAAGTCATCTTTAGCTCACCAGCATTTTGGTGTAAAGAAAAAGCATTCTGTAATCTTGGTATAAAGTTCTCCTCAGAAATGTAATGTTTTATTTTGTATATAGTATATTTTATGTGAACTTCATTTCTTTAATTATAGGCATCAAGGTTACGTGAAGAAGCCCATAACATGGGAAGTGTTCACATGTCAGAAATTTGTACTGAATTAAAAAACTTAAGATCTTTAGTCCGAGTATGTGAAATCCAAGCAACTTTGCGAGAGCAAAGGTAATGTTTCCACTGAAATAAGTTTTTATGTTTCTACTATAATTACATATCTTATGTCAAGGTAAAGAACATAAATATTACTTTTGGAATTTAAAGTTCTCTTTGATATACTGTATTATGTCTATAACTGCATTTTCATAATTTTAAAAAATTCCTGGTGATATGGCATGTAGATTTTCTCTTGACCCTTGATAATTACTATTAATATTGTCTTGTATTACCAATAGATTCTGTGGAAGTTATAGATAGAATTTATTTAGTGAAATAGTATATCTACTGTCTTAAGATTTTTTCACCTAAATGCTTCCTCAGATTTCTTAATCTGGTGTTTCACTCAAGTAGAATATCTAAGTCACAGTAAATAGCATGGTGGTTTTTTTAAGTGCTTATTACATATTTGAGGACACACTTTCATTTGGCTTTACGTCCCATGTAAGTCCCTGGGTTACAGTTGGAGTTAATCTTGCCATGAAACCATAAATATTTAGTAAATATCAAGTGGGGATTTATAGTAAACTTGGAAAAGTGAACTTTTATTCTTTATGATTACTAAACTATCTGGAAATACTTTCTGAATATCATCTAGAGTTCTTCTACTCTTAAATTGCCCTGAAATTAGTTCTAGCATATGTAAAACTTAATTTTGGCTTGCTAGACAAACCATTTGACTTTTAGGAAATTATGCTATTTATTTATACACAGTCAACTATCAAGCCAGTATGTGACGATGCCTAATTCACGGGTACAGGCAGTAAATACAGTTCACAGAAGTTCATGGCAATCTAGTTCAACAAGGGGGTTTGTGTTTCATTTTTAAATTTTTGGCTGCATTTTTTATATACCAACATCTACATTCAGAATTGCTCTTCTAATTGATTAGCCTCCTAAACCTAGTTAATTCTAGTCTTACTACATTGTGGGCCAGAGATCATTCAATATAGATTTATCTCGTGTTTAATATTTAATGCTTTTTTAAATGTGATAACTGTGTAGAACAATGAGTTTTAAATCAATTAACTAATTAAATAATTATATTGAAAGTAAATTGAGATGGTGAGAAAATCAAGCATTTTAACATTTGTCATTCTGATGCTTTAATATGTGTCATGTTATTTTATCTTAATTGTAAATAATATTGTTTTTAATTGCAGTTAAGTCCCCTACGTACAAACAAGTTGTTCCAAGAGTGTATTTGTAAGTCCAATTTGTTCTCTAAACCCAACAAAGATGGCCTATGTACCCAATTAACACAACCAGCTATATAGTACTGTACTATAATAGGTTTCTAATACCTTTCACACAAATAATACATAAAAAACAAAAAAGAAAACACTTCTAATCTTACAATATAGTACCTTGAAAAGTACAGTACAACAGATGGCAACAGAGGCTGACATCACGTTCACATCTTTAATGGTTAACAACTTGAAGGTTCGTATGTAGGAGACTTACTGTATTTAGCCGTAAGTAGAATAATTACTCATTTTACTTTTTAAGATGTTTATAGTTAAAAGCTTGGGTTTTCTGTAAATTTTGTTTATACTGGTTCTGATGTCTGCATTTATTTTTCAGGATACTATTTTTGAGACAACAAATTAAGGAACTCGAAAAGCTAAAAAATCAGAATTCCTTCATGGTGTGAAGATGTGAATAATTGCACATGATTTTGAGTACAGGAACTGTAAATCTGTTGCCCAATCTTAACATTTTTGAGCTGCATTTAAGTAGACTTTGGACCGTTAAGCTGGGCAAAGGATATGACAAGGGGACGGGGTCTGTGATATTCAATTCAGGGGAAAGATACAAGATTGATTTGTAAAACCCTTGACATGTAGATTTCTTGTAGATGTATTCTTCACGTTGTAAATATGTTTTGTAGAGTGAAGCCATGGGAAGCCATGTGTAACAGAGCTTAGACATCCAAAACTAATCAATGCTGAGGTGGCTAAATACCTAGCCTTTTACATGTAAACCTGTCTGCAAAATTAGCTTTTTTTAAAAAAAAAAAAAAAAAATTGGGGGGGGGTTAATTTATCATTCAGAAATCTTGCATTTTTCAAAATTCAATGCAAGCGCCAGGTGATCTGTGTCTAAGGAGGCGATTTTGAACCATCTGGGCAGTGTACAAAATATCATGAAACAACTGTTTCCACACTTGCACCTGATCGAGAGCAGTGCTTCTCCACTTGTTTTGCAGAGAAATGTTTTTCATTTCCCGTGTGTTCCATTTCCCTCTGAAATCCTTGATCTGATTTTATCCATATTTTAAGACTCCTCTTTTTCTCCTTTCTTAAGGCACTGTTGCTATGGCACTTTTCTATAACCTTTTCATTCCTGTGTACAGTAGCTTAAAATTGCAGTGATTGAGCATAACCCACTTGTTTGTATAAATTATTGAAATCCATTTGCACCCTGTAAGAATGAACTTAAAAGTACTGCTGGGCATGTGTGCTGAAAGTACATTGATTGCTCAAATATGAGGAAGTGGCCCAATGAACATGGTTGTGGGAGGGGAGGAGGAAGCAGAGCTAGTCAGATGTGAATTGTATCTGTTGTAATAAACATGTTAAAACAACAAACATTGTTATTTTTCTTTTCCTTCGGTCAATGCACATTCAAATTTGAACTGCCTGGGGTCATTTATCAGAACTATTCTTGTTGAATATTTATACTTAATTGAAATAATTCCTTAAGGGAGGTTTTGTTTAAAGCATCTTAACAGGAAATTGTGCATAAGATATTGAATAAAATAGGAAATTCAACAAGAATGATTAAGTCACTTCCCAAGTGGTTGTCATTTGTTAAACCCTGGTTTACCTGTCTTGCTAGTACGACATTTCATGTTGAAGGATGTCTGTGTTGTAGCTAACTGTTCAAGTCTGGTGCTGACTGCTGTTCTTAGCCCTCACAAAACGCTGAATTGGTGTAATTGGAGCTTCCTGCTGTTATCTGGAAATGGTAGGAAAGCTCAGCTTTGTATATTGTTTCCTAAAGTATATTAAAATAAAAAAAGAAACTATTGCTACTACAGAATTACTTTGACTTTTTTCTTTGTAAAATATTTGTCACCTGGCCTTAGCTTGACACTGCCAGTAATATATCTGATCACAAGTTTCTGTGTGAGAAAATCTTTTAACTTCAAAATCTTGACATCTGATTTAGAGAGGGTTTATTTTCTTCCATTGATGCAGATATGTGCTTCCAAAACTACCAGCACCAAGGGCTTATTTTTGATGTTAGTCATCGTCAGTGTTACCACATTCTGGAATACTGGAATACTAACCTAAGTTTCAAAATTGCTCTTGTGCTTTAAGCATATTTAAAGCATAGAATTTGATGCTTAGACTTCTTCATAAATTTAAAAAGTAAACTGTAAGCAATAGTATCATTGGTATTTTCTAAACTATAAAAAGGTTCCAGTGTAATTAAAAGGAATTAAAATCTTATTATGGAAGCTGAATTTTTTTCTTGTAACTTAAGAATACATTTAAAGTGTAAGAAAAGACAAATGTCATTAATTATATCGTCATGAAATGGTCATATCTGTGAGATTGTTGACATTTGCTGAACTTACTCTAGTGTTTGTAAATGAAACCCCAAAGAGCTGTGTTAAGCTAGACTCCTCGCTGTATCTTCTGGAAAAAAGTGGTAATGTAATAGGCAAATGTTTGCTGATCAGGTGGCAACTTGACGTGTGGTTTAAGTATATTTGAATTTGATTTGCTAATTGTTTATTGACCTATGTCACTCTATTCTTTTGTTCTAAAAACCACTTATCCGTAAATGAGTTACATGTATTTAGGAGAAGATGCCTAATTTGAAACTTTAGTGGTCAGTTATTAAAACAAAAATATATTATGGAAATATTTTATAATATTTGACCCACATATGATTCTGTAGTAAATTATTTTAAATACTGCACTTTAATACAGACATGGTTTCCAGCTCCTAACCTACTTGTAACTAAGAATATTTACAGTCCTAGAATGGTCCTCATTTAGCTGGCCTATTGTCGTAGATTTGAACATATACCTTGGTTCAGACTATTTGAAAATAGAAATAATGAATAGCCCCTGGGGAACTTTTTTACTTTAATTACTCTGGTTTTTTCTGTTTAACTACTATAGCATTTAAAAAATCTGGACTATTCCAGAGTTTGGTTTTTTTGTTTTGTAGAGACAGGGTCTCGCTTTGTTGTCCAAGGTGGTCTCAAACTCCTAGCCTCAAGCGATCCTCCTGTCTCAGCCTCCCAAAGTGCTGGGATTACAAGCGTGAGCCACCACACCTAGCTTATTCCAGGTTTTAAGCACACTGAAAACTCAACTTCATGCTTCAGCCCTTTTCAAGACATTATGCTTTTTTTAATAGCTCAAATGTGTAATTTTTTCTTGTAAATCTTACATGTTTCACTCATAAAATCTTGGGAAGGAGGTGCTTAAACCTTTGCAAAGAATGAATTGTTACCCAATTCAGCAGCTGTTTCTTGTTCTGTTCAAACACAACCTTAGCTTTAAGGGACTATTTTCAAGGGGAGGGAGCAGGGCGGGAAGTAATTCTGCTACCGAACTACTGTAGTTCAGGACTTCAAGCTACTGTATTTAGATGTTGGGTTTGAATATACAGATTTCTTTTCAATACCTGTAAATATGGCTGTATTCTTGTATTTGTATGGGAGTGTACAAAATGACACTAAAAAGTAATAAATATGTTTTGACTATATTGTGCAGTTATTTCAGAACAGTGTGTTTTCAAACAGTCTTAGAATGTATAATTTGCATTTGAGTTAGGAAGTTTAAAATACCAGGTTACTACTAAAATTATAATAGTGGTGTATTTAGGTGGTCTATTTCTTAATTGCACCATTTTAATGAAAATTTTAGCTTAAAGTTAGGATTCTTTAGGTCCTGTTTAATATGCTGTACCCGCCTTTTCCTGATCTCTGAACTTTGGGAGTGCCCTAAAGTGCAGTCTGCCTAGCTCATCTCATCCAGGTGTTCAGGTAGAAATAGACCTGGCTGCTCTCCCTCATGGTCAGTCAGGAACGAGATTTCCTGTCTTAGCTGATCTTCCTTTTCATGTGACCATTGACACATACTAATGTTCAGATCTGAAACAACAGGCTGGTTTTTCACTAATCTCACTTGATTGAGGTTACAGTCCCTTCTAGTAACTCCTGTGTACTGCACTTCCAGTTTTTCAATGTTTATTACACATGAAACAAGTGTGTAACATACTATACCTAATGATTCAAGTAGAGTTTAAACCTTTAAAGTTACATGAGAGAGAGGGTATACACTCAGGTTTAATTAACACTCCTAAGGATCGAAAGATTTCAAGAGTCCCAGACATTCCACTTCAGAAGAGTTTGGTGACTCTTATCCAAATTCCAGCTGCTACTTCAAAGTATGCTCAGCTCTTCCACGTTGTGCAAATATCTGGTGGTCTGGTGCTGGGCTTCTTCAGTCACCAGCAGTTAAGACGAGTCTACAAGCATGTTTAGAGATCTTGAAGGGAGAAGAAGTATAACATCCCAAGGGTAGTGCAAAGCTGAGGAGGAAAACGTGCACTTTTAAATCTTAGTGGCCTTATTATTTAGCTTGATTAATCATTGTAGAATAAAGCAAACTAGTTATTCTATTAAGAACTCTGTCATAAACAAGCAACTCTTGGTTTCAGCCTATAGCACAGGCTTTTGGCTTCAGAAATCCCATTCATGTGTCACTTAACATCCTAGTTAGCTCCAGCACTGATCTCTTGAGTTCCCAGAAACAGTCAACTTAGATACTTGTGTTAGCATGGCACGTGACCTAAAAAGAACTCAAGACTTGCACTTCAGACTTTATTATCCAGTTTTCTCATTTTTAGTTAAAGGCACCATCATTCCCCCAGTTGCTCAACACCCAAGTCAAGTTATTCTTGATTATATTTTTTTGCCTGACCCCATATTCAATCCATCATCAAGACCCACAAAATGTGTTTTGGACCTGAGAGCTTCTCACTGCCCCAGTGTTTACCACAATCATTGTGCCTCCTAGCCTTTCTCCTTCTATTTTCTCCTCAGGCTCCCTCAACACTTCTACACAGACACAGTGTCTCCCTCCACCAGAGACATGTAGGCACTATGTTCTGTACAAGATCCTCCAGTGATTTTATACTCGGGACGGAACCTCAAACTCCTACCATGGCTACGTGTTGAGCCCCTGAATGTCACTTCATTCTCAGCCACCAGTTTCTCCCTTGCTCACTGCAATCCCTCCTCTAGCGTTCGCAATTTCTCTATCTGGAAAGATCTTTTGTTAGAAACTTGCAAGCTTGCTGCCCACTCATCAGTCTCCTCAAAGGCCACACCTTAGGGCTTGCCTGGTCACCCAGCCCATATGAAAAAGCCCTCTACCACTCCAGTTCTTCACTTTAGTTTTCTTCAAAAGAATAGTGCCTGATAATGTAGTAAGTACTCCGTAAATAACTTGAGTGAATTGTGAATGTTAAAGGGCTCTAGACAGAACCAGAACTTAACATTTACAGAGGATACTGATAATTTGGAATTTAAGTTTTTATTTTGGTCTTCTCACCTTGGGAGATAGAAAAGGAATGGAAAATAGCTGCTTGTTCCTCTCCAAAGATAAGATTATACCTACTACTCCAAACTTGTCTTAATGGTTATTTTTATGAAATGTGGTCTTTAAGCAAGAGTAATCAACTGAACCAGTAATAACTACAGCCTTTTATGAGCAGGTTTTAGGGGAAGATAAGCTAGTGAGAAATGAGATGCTACTTCTCTGACAATCTTGGGGAGATGGACCAGCCGGAACTAGTCCTGCTTTTAAGGGCAGGGTCAGATGAGGCATGGGGTTGAGGGCTGTCTTGGTTTTACCAGGTGGGACTGAACCTTTGTTTCAGAGAATGAAAAAAAAACCTCCTGGCTTTTTGGGACATGAACCAGGCACTCAAGTTACATCCTAAGCTGTGTCACTTCTATAGGAACTTGGCTGGGATGTGAGACTCGCTTGCCTTTGCAATAAGTGGGAAACGAGATCAGGCACTTAATGCCATTATATGTCCTCATAAATAGGCATCTTCCTGCTGTTGACTGCCCAATTTGATTATTGGGGGTGTTTTGGGATCAGAATAACCTGTTTCTTTTTTTAGATCCAGTGTTTTTACTTTGATAACATACGGACTGATTTTTGTCATTTGTGTGTATTCTGTATCTCCATCACCTAGAAGAATCAGCTCATGTTGAGAGCTCAGCAGATACTTAAATTAATAAACCTCCTAAATTTTACTCCTCCCCAAATGTCTGATGTCTTGACATTTTTATGAGCTAAAACTGTTAAAGTGGTCAACAGAAACTATCACCGTGGTTGGTGAGAACTCTTTTAACATGTTAATGTAGTTTCAGGCTATATTTCTCTATATTTCACAAGCACAAGCGTTCCAAATACACTATCTAAAATACTGATAATGGTATAAAGAAATGCTCAACATCATTAGTCATCAGGTAAATACAAATCAAAATCACAATGAGTAAGATACCAATTCACTCCCATTTGAATGACTGTCACCATAAGACAAAAAAAAAAATGACAAGAATGTGGGGATAAGGGAACTCATATATTCACTGTTGTTGGGAATGTAAACTACAGCTGTTGTGGAGAACAGTATGGAGATCCCCCCCCAAAAAAAACTATAAGTACTACCATATCCAGCAATCCCACTACTGGGCACATACCCAAAAGAAAGGAGATCAGTATATCAGAAGAGAACCTGCATGCCCATGTTTATTGTAGCACTATTCACATAGCCAAGTTATGAAATCAACCTAAGTGTCCATCAACAGCTGAATGGATTTTTAAAATGTATTATGTATATACAGTTGAATATGATTCAGCTATAAAGAGAATGGAATCCTGTCATTCCCAGCAACATGGATGAGCCTGGAGATCATTATGTTAAATGAAATAAGCCAGGAGTAGAAAGATACATACCACACACTCTCATTCATATGCAAAACCTTAAAAAGTTGATCTCTCTTGGTGGCTCAGCCTGTAATCCCAGCACTTTGGGAGGCCGAGGCGAATGGATTGCCTGAGCCTGTGGGTTCAAGACCAGCCTGGGCAACTTGGCGAGACCTTGTCTCTACAATAAATCAAAAATGTGCCAGGAGCGGTAGTACACACCTGTATTTCTGACTACTTGGAAGGCTGAAGCGGAAGGATAGCCGGGCCAGGAAGGCTGACACTGGAATGGCCGTGAGCATGCCACTGCACCCCAGCCTGAGCAACCCAACTCAAGAAAAAGTTGATCTCATAGAAGCAGAGAGCGGAATCATGGTTACTAGAGGCTAGGTAAGAAAGGGAGGAGGGAAATTAGCAAGAGTCTGGTTGAAGGACACAAAATTACCGTAGATAGGGGGAATAAGTTCTAGTATGCTATAGCACTGTAGGCTATTATACATTTCCAAGTAGTTAGAAGAGAGGGTTTTGAATGTTCTCAATGCAAAGAAATGATCAATGCTTGATAGATATGCAAATTATCCTGATTTAACCACTGTACCTTGTATTATTGAAACAACCATGTACCCCCTAAATATGTACAATTAAGAAATAGAGACCGGACTCAGTGGCTCAGCCTGTAATCCCAGCACTTTGGGAGGCCAAGGCGAGTGGATTGCCTGAGCCCATGGGTCTGAGGCCAGCCCAGGCAACTTGGTGATACCTTGTCTCTACAATAAGTCAAAAATTAGTGGATGTAGTAGCACACACCTGTAATTCCAGCTGTTTGGAAGGCTGAGGTGGAAGGATCACCAGAACTCAGCAGGTCGACACTGGGGTGGCAGTGAGCATGCCACTGCACCCCAGCCTGAGCAATGGAGTGAGACTCCAACTCAAAAAAAAAAAAAAAAGGAAAAGAAAAGAAATAGGAACTATCTACTAGGCAGACCAGGTTCTTGCTCTAGTGAAGTTTATGTTTAAGTGGAGGCAAAAGACAAAACATAAACATACAAAACAAATTCAGAATTCAATACATAATACACTATAAATACAGAAATAATTGCTGTGATGAAAATAAAACTAGGTAATAAATTAGACACTGACTAAGGAGTGGGGATGAGGGATTTTAGATGTATAGCCAGGAAAAGCCTCTCTTGAGACATGACGTTTGGGCTGCAACCTGAAGCTTCAGAACAAGACAGCCATGTCAGCTCAACATTGTGTCATGCTTAATGACAGAACTCTAGAAGCTGTCCCATAAACTTCAAGAGCCAGAAGGAGCAAATACTATCGCCACCATTTTCAATACTGTTGGGAAATACTATCCACAGCAAATAAACAGGAAAAAGAAATGAGCTATAATATGAGAAAGGAAGAGGAAAAATTATGGTTATTTTTAGTGTCTACCTGGAAAAGAAAAAAATATATTAAATGAGAATTTAGCAAGGGGGCTAATTGCAAGTTTATTTGTTTTGTTTTGTTTTGTTTGAGTTGGAGTCTCACTCTGTCACCCAGACTGGAGTGCAGTGGCCGCTCCCGGCCACCGCAGCCTCACCTGCTGGGCTCCGGCGATCCTTCCGCCTCAGCCTTCCGAGTAGCCGGAATTACAGGCATGCGCTACCCTGCCCGGCTGATTTTTTGATTTATCATAGAGATGAGGTCTTGCTGCCTAGGCAGGTCTCAAACCCATGGGTTCAGGCAATCCACTCACCTCAGCCTCCCAAAGGTGCGGATTACAGGCTGAGCCACCGAGCCTGGCTTAATTGCAAGTTTAATATGCAGAAATCAACAGCTTTTTTATATAAAAAGTAAAATAGAAGTAAAGATTTAGTATAGCAAAAAAGTGAATAAGACATGGATAGCATCTATGTGAATAGAAAACTTTTTTTAGTTGTAGTCCTGCTCCATCACCCAGGCTGGGATGCAGTGCCACACTCACAGCCACCCCAGTATGGACCTGCTGGGCTCCAGCGATCCTCCCACCTCAGCCTTCTAAGTAGCCAGAACTACAGGTGTGTGCTACCACACCCAGCTGGTTTGTTTTTTTTTTTTAATTTTATTGTAGAGATGAGGTCTCACCAAGTTGCCCATGCTGGTCTCGAACCCATAGGCTCAGGCAATCCATTCGCCTCGGTCTCCCAAAGTGTGGGATTACAGGCTGAGCCACTGAGACCAGCCAAAAAAAAAAAAATTTTAAAGCTTTCTGTGGGATACAGAATATAGCTTAAATAGAAAATATACATGTTCTTGACAGGAAAAAGTTTTCAAAAGTATCAAAATCCTCAGTATATTCAATGTAACTCTAATAAAATATCAACAAGACTTTTTGGGGAAATTTGATGTACTGACGCCTATGTTCATCTGGGAAAATAAATGTACAAATTTTGAAGAAAATTATTTTTTAAAAAGTTAATGGATGATGTTTTAAATATACATTCAAACATACTACAATGTTTTGTGGACCATTTACATTAATACTTCATAAAATGTACAACTTCTATAACTAGTAGATAATGTACTAGAACATAATAGGCAGTCTAGAAAAAACTGAAAATATACATGAATTTACAATGTGATAAAAGTAACATATCAAGTTGATGTGGAGTTAGTAAATATTCAAAATTGGGGAAAACTGGCCAACAATTTTGAAAGTCATAAATCTGGATCTCAGTCTTTCTTGTTACAACAAGTTCTAGATGAATCAAACATTTAAGTGTCAAAATGTAAATATAAAAATTGTAAAAGAAATTATGGGTGTGTTAACTTATAATCTTGGATGAGGAAGGCATATCTCGAAGTCTAAACTGGGATACTAAACTGGGATGCCATAAAGATAAATTACTTTTACTACATGGGAACTAAAAACTTCCCTATGAAAAAAAAAATTAATCCTAACAAGTTAAACATACCAAAAAATAAAGTGGGGAAAATTGCAATGCATAAAAGTGGGAGCGTCCTCACAAAGAGCCCTATAGATCTGAAAGAGGAGCAGGAACAATCCGATGGGAAACCGCAGCAGAATATAAACAGGCCGTTCCCAGAAGAAGTATAAATGCTGATGGTTTCCTGCACTGCTTGCTGGACCTTTGACAAGCCCTCAGAATGCCTGCCTGGCACATAGTAGGCACTCAACCAGTATTTGTGGGATGAGTCCATGAATGAAATGCAATCAAAGCAGAAACACCAAGTTTCAACTACTAGATTTACAAAAACCAAAAGGTTAGATAAAACCCCGTACTGGTAAACATGGGAAACTGGCACTTATTTGGTAATCTCTTTGAATTTTTTAATGTATGCTGTAGTTTGGATGTTTGTTCCCTCCAAATCTAATGTTGAATTTAATCCCAGATGTTGCAGGTAGGCCTAGTGGGAGGTG
The DNA here is from genome assembly GCF_000164805.1 of Carlito syrichta. Classification (NCBI taxonomy): domain Eukaryota; kingdom Metazoa; phylum Chordata; class Mammalia; order Primates; family Tarsiidae; genus Carlito; species Carlito syrichta. Next base: position 163,831 of record NW_007252898.1, on the reverse strand, counting down.
TTTTGGTCCTGGGGGTGGATCCTTCAAAAACAGATTAATGCCCTCCCTGGGAAGTGAGTGAATTCCCATTCTATTAGTTCCAACGGAGCTTGTTAAGAAGAGCCGGGCATTCCGCCCCCGCCCCCTCCACCCCCCTCCCCCGCCGGCTTCCTCTTGATATATCTTTTTACACAGAGGCTCTCTTTTACCTTTGGCATGAATGCAAGAAACCAGAGGTCCTCACTACCTCACTAGATGCAGAGGCCCAATCGTGAACCCTTTGGCCATCAGACTAATGAGCCAAATAAACTTTTTTGTCATAATAAATTATCCTGCCTCAGACATCCCTTTATAGCAACACAAAATGAGCTAAGACTATGTACACACTCCACAATTCAACAAGTTCACTGCTACATGGATATAAATACAAAAGTAGGTTAAGACATGCGCTAACATGATCATCGCATCATTGTTTATATTACAAAAAAATCAGAAATAACTAAACGCCCATTGACAGGTACTAGTCATTCACAATGGTATATCCACACAGTGGAATGCTGTGCAGATATCAGCAGAATGTTGTAGATCTGTAGGTACTAACAAGGAAAGATTACAAGATTGTTATCAAGTGAAAGATGCAAAACAGTAAATAGAATATGAATTCATTTGGGCAATTACTTAAAATGTAAATGTATATAGATATACACAAATAAAGGAACATATGTATAATATCTTTTGAAGATATACATGGGGGAACATTAATAGTGGCTAACTTTCAAAAGAATGACAGGTGGGAAGAGAGACTGACTCTCATACGATTGATTCCTTATGGTTTGCATTTTCCATTGTGGTTTTCTTTTTTTGTTTTGTTTTGTTTTTTGAGCTGGAGTCTCACTCTGTCACTGAGACTGGAGTGCAGTGGCCGCTCCCAGTCACTGCAGCCTCTACCTGCTGGGCTCCGGGGATCCTTCCACCTCAACCTTCCAAGTAGCTGGAACTACAGGCGTGCGCTACCACGCCCGGCTAGTTTTTGATTTATTGTAGAGATGAGGTCTCATCAAGTTGCCCAGGCGGGTCTCAAACCTACGGGCTCAGGCATTCCACTCACCTCGGCCTCCCAAAGTGCTGGGATTACAGGCTGAACCACCAAACCCAGCCTCCATTGTGGTTTTCAATGGTGCACTGGAGCCAAGCTCAAGAGAACTGACTGTGAAATCGTGCACTTATTCCCAGATCTGTTTAATAGTCTTATACCGCTGGCTTGCAGCTGGCCACGGTGCTATTTATAC